>NC_056739.1:1657990643-1658253143 GCF_019279795.1 Protopterus annectens
TGCTCTAAGGCATTTATAAGCCTAGCCAGAATGCGTTGGCTTTCACCACCCCCTTAGATTAGTTCCCTGTGCCTCTCTCTAGCAGAGCCATTGAAGTGATCCCTGGGGTAAACTTTCTGTTTCCCATCCACTCGAGAAGGTTTCTCTTGAAGAGGGTTGGCGAGGAGCTCTGTCTAATGTAGATTAGAATCTTGTTCCAGAGCATGGGAAGTCTCTGGGACAGGAATCTATCCCTCCAGCACGTCCTATTTATTTCTGTGGTGAGGTTTAGATCCCTAGAGCATGTGGCTCGAGGGGGTATGGTTTTCTTTAGGTGGCGCATGTCCAACAATTCTGGGTTGGACATGGCCTTGTATGTCAGGCAGAGATCACCTCTGAGTAGACAGTATGCAACCGAGTACAGCTGGAGTTTCTTCAGTCAAGCTGCATATGCTGCCTAAAATGGCCACAGTCATGAATGATAGGAATGAAGAAAGAGGAAGAGGGCATGTAAAATGTAGCAATGTACACAAGATAGGATATGACAAGTCAATAGCATAACATTACGCACATGTGTAGGTATCACAGTATGTACTGCTGTCTACACCTCCTGTACGAGTATATGTATATCATCACACATGATAGTATGTATGTGACTGTCACACAAGGTTATAAATCAGTGGAGATGAATGGTTGTGATATAAGCTTCACTGACATGCTCACTGAAGAGGACATTTAGCAAGGATGCCATATACAATAGGGTTATGTGCTTGCTGTGAATCTGCAAATTTACTTGCTTGAATATGAAATGTCAGCATACCTCACAACCATTCATAGAAACATAGTAGCAGGTTCATATACGACTGCTGACCAAAGCAGGCACAATCAGGAACAATTTAAAAATAACATCAATCTGTGACATTACTAGAATATGTGAGTACAAGTTGATATACATATTCTGCAGGAACAGACATGTATCACTGTAATTATTGCCAGTATTCTATAAGGGGAATTCACCACCCCTTTTCCAAAAATAAATTGTCTTTGGAGGGGTTAAGCTGGAGTTGAATTCAGGGATAATCCTGGCCATTTGAGAGGTTTCCTTGACACATAAGCCACAAGTCACATGTGCAAGAATCAAACCCATGCCACAAATGTTGTCAATGATCTCTGTATTTAGTGGGTGCAACACAAAAAGGGAGTATCAGACATGCATCTTGTACACCACCTTGAAGGGAAGTCTGCACTGTGAATTCCTAATAGGTATACTTTCACAAAATAATTCTGCATGGGTGACAAGATGTGTGAAAACTCACTGTGCCACATGTAATGCACTTGAATAAAGCATCCCTGACTGATATAGGGATTGGCCATTAGGATAAAAACATTTGCAAACAACACACTATTATGAGTGGATTCCCTACACACAGCTGCGTATTTCATGCATTTGCCACATATAATAGCAAAGGATATTGTCTGAAGCATCTGCAATAGATGTGTGAATTAAAAAGTGGCACATTGTAATGAATGGAACAGCAGTATGTGAGGCTGATGGCAAGGCATCAACTATGCCCATGTGTGCAGAAACGACAGCAGTGCAAAATCTAGAATCAATGAGCAAGGAAGTTGTCATGGTGATATTGTTCACATAGCAAACAATGCATGAAGTACACTCTATAAACAAATGTCAAACCTCAAGACATGTGCCACATGAACACTGTCCTCCTGACATTGCCAATGAAAATGTTATACTGGCATGAAATTCTGACATGCATGCATGTGTGTTCATGCAAACTATCAAGGGGTAAAACTGATGTTATGTGATGTACAGTTATGTCCATGACACTGTACAGTCACACTATAGCTATACCTAGGATACAGTTGAACTTCATAGGTGCGTAGGTTCATAGAAGAGTACTAGGCTAATGATCCAAGATGACATAAAAGACTAGCCATATTTAACAGGAGTTTCACAATTTTAAATCGCTATGTTCCCACAGTTATGAAATCTATGCTATGTTATCTAAGACTAGCTGCCTCTATCCATGAGAAACATGGGTGCAACACCAGGAGAACAATTATCATTAACCATCCATCGATGTAGGTTACACTTGAATAGGGTCAGGAAAGACCTTTGCGTTATGTGAATGGATTGTTCCAGAAAAGGGGTAGTATTTAAGACATGTATCTATCTCTCCAACCCTATTTATTATGTCAGAGTGTAGGTTAACATCCTTGGAATGAGTGACCCTCGTGCAGTTTACTTTACCAATGTGTAACATGTCCAGCAGAGCCGGATTGTAGGCTATCCTGTAGACAAGAATCAAATAGGCCCTTAGTAGTCTGTAGAGGACAGAATATAGTGATATGGGATTCAATCTTTCCACATAGGACTTGTATTTTACACCCTGTATCTTCCTTGTTCAAAATTTCTGGTCTTGCTTCAGCTGTTGCAGATATGTGGTGAGTTACATGCAAAAGTGCACATTGTTGTCAATTACTGTTGTGGTGAGGGCCAAGTACAGTGGTATTATAACATCTTTTGAGCTGGATGACATGCCCATAGTTATGACTTGTGCCACATAGAAGGGATTTGTCACCACTGTGGACACACGGTGGTCATGCTTCCAATTACTATCTACCTGAGTACACAGATCACATACCACTGGATCCAGCCATTGGCGGGGGTGCTGTCTATATTGTAATTAACTTGGGTACTTGCTTGACAAAAGGGAATAATTATGCTTTTTTGGACATTTATTGTGTCGCCATGGCCCTGGCACTAATCATTTGTGTGTGTTAATACCTTCTGCAGTATATCAATGCAGCTAGCTACTAGATTCAAGGGTTGTCTGCAATTTGCAGTCATCTGCAAAACTGGCTGGACAAAGGCTATGTAAGTTTACCTTGACTTTTGTGAATTAAAAACTAAACAGGAAAGGACCTAGTGCAAAATCCTGTGGTACTACACTGGTCACTGTCCTCTTGCTAGAGGTGATTTCAAACACTTTGACAGCATGTGTCCTGTTAGTGATCCATTATGCTACCCAATTGGTGATGCAGTGGTTTATGGCCAGCTAAGACCGTTTCTCTGTAATATCTGAATGTTTTATTTGTGTCAGATACCTTGGCCAGTTCATGTTAGGTGGGACACACATTCTTTCCCTCAACCACGGCCTTGATTGCCTTCTTGAATAAGTCAAACAGATTTAACAGAGATGATGTATCCTTAATGAATCAAAAATGGGTTGGTTACCCAGTCAGAAGATTACCTAAGCTCTTGTAGATAAGGCCCATGATGATTCTTTCCATTGGCTTACAGATAAGGCTAGACAGGTTTATGGGTCTATAATTACCTGTGTTAGGTGATGGGCTCCCCTTGTACAGACAGATGACTGCTGCTGTCCATTATTCTGACAGAAAAGAGCCTGTCTGGAAGCTGTAGTTAAGTAGGGATCCAACTGTGTCTGCTAGGCAATTTTTTGATTCATTAATAAGGTAACCTGGGAAGTTGTCAGCGCTCATTGATGCCATGCTTTAGCCTAAGAAAGTGCACAGATGAGCTGCTGTCTTGAGAAATTATGCCGGGTAATGTTTGCATGTATACTTTGGCTGACAACTAATGGGGACAGGGAGGTGAAGTTTGATCCAAATCTGTCAGCTACCAGGTCATCTGTTGCCTCCAGCTGAGTATCTGTAGTGCCATTGACAACCATCTGTGCACATAGCTGTGTATTCCCCTTATGATTTTCTACTTACTTAAAAAAAAGACTTGTGATAACACCTCCAAATACAACCTTGGTTATGCATCATAAGACGCACAGCAGAACTTTTAAAAGAGTCGTACAACTCTACCCATTTCATGTCATTACATCACTTGCACATCATATGCTTATGTGTTTATCATTGGAAAGGTGTGTGTGAGGGTTCAGATACCATATATGGACACATTACAAATGGGGTGGATGTGGAACATGCAGAACAGTTAATTACACAAATGTTACAGCCACACAATACTCCTGGGCATTGAATAGTTCTTGTAAATAGCAACACAATTGTTCATACAGTGAATTCCACAAGGTTGCCAAATGAATCTGAATTGGTTATATGACTGTGTATTTAACAGCATTAGAATATGTGGATGAAACAAGGTGTATGTGTCCATGTAATTACTATGATGTAATATTGCTGCATGTCACATAGCATTTCATGATGGTAGGTATACACATGCACATGTCTGCTAAACTTCAAGTGTCACTGTGATAGCTGAATGAGAAATGTGTAGCATATTAATATACTCCACTACAAGAACACATACCTCACTAAAGAAACAATATACATACCATCATCCCATGTCATCAGTCCTCAGAAGGCATATTATGACAGCTGATATGGAAAGAATGTGTATTCAAATGGCAGCAATAGCCATCAATACATTACCTCAAATCACAGACTGGAATACACTGTTGCAGGGCTACCATACATCCACACCTCAAAAAAAAAAACACATGTGGTTGATGCCAACATTGAGATGTGCAATTGACATAGGGTCATATGACATTACTATGCTAATGAACAATATCACAGAAAATCCTACTTATTATTATAGCCTTTAAACCAAAATCAGTATGTTTATATAATGGAGAATATTAGGGTGCATGTTCATATGTGTGTATGTTTTTGATTGCATTAGATAATGCCTCTGTCCATATGTGACATGTGCACTGCCCCATGACAGAATTAGCAATCACATATCCAGTTGTCTGCAGATGTCTTGCAGATGGTATGGAAGGGCTATGCTTCACAATGCGTGTACACATATTTCAGATTATGACATCCTCCAGTGTTCTGCAGAATGAATGTTATGTGAACAGCGGGAAAAAGGGGATATTGGATTTGTGGGGTTATATTAAAGGTTCTCCTGAATGGGAGTAAAATGAAAAGAGATTCAAAAGATCATATAATGACTGTAATATACCACCAACCACACACACACTAGCTGACTGAGGTCAGATTTGAACTTTAAGCCTGTGCAGGTATACAAACTCGATTCCATATCACACAACAACACCACCACAACAGAAGTCTGACTTTAACATTGTCACAATGCACTTTATAGATGATGTCAGCATCACTGTATGCTGACAAGAAGATGTTGGGGGGAGTGTGTGACATACGTGGTGTCACATCTTGGTGTAAAATTGCCTCTACACTCATATTTGAATGAGCACACACACAAGTTGTCTGCTGTGAGATTACAACCCCAAACTATCTAGCTACACAAGCTAGAGAAAATAGCATTTAATGCTCAAACCAGCACAAACATCTTAGTGTAATACTGTCAGAGTGCACTTTGTAGGGGATCACATCATTTTATGTTGAAAAAAAGATGTTTGGAGGATTGAATGACATAGCTGTGGTCTCACATTCTATTCTAAAAGTGTCTTCACACTGATAGTTATAGCTGAATAAACATACACACACTCAAGTTGAATGCTGTTAGATTAGAACTACTACCTACCTATTATACAAGCTAGGAAACACAATACTTAACATTAGCACCATTGCATAAGTCTGTTTTTTACATTGTCAGAAAACACTTTGTAGCCAATGACATAATCAGTATATGGTCAGACAAAGATGTTCGTAGGAGTGTCTCACATGCTGTTCAAAAATGGTCCCCAGAATGTGAGTTAACTAAAAACACACAAGTTCACTGCTTGGAGATTCAAACTCCTACCTACCTATTCAAACAAGCTGGAGAACACACAAACTTTGCAGACAGCAGTACTGCAAGTGTTGATGTATGTGTGTTCATATTCTGAGGACTTGATGTCCACAGTACTAATTTTTTCTGACAATATCAGTTTGTTTTTATTGGTAATGATCAATGTCTAGAGTCAGTATAAACTGACCTTTATTAAGCATCTGTTGGGTTGTTTGTTTCTGATAACTGGTTACAGTAAACTCTTTTTTTCTAGAGGCTCCTTTAGCTGTTTAAAACTTTCATTTAAAGGCTCACTGCTGCTTTTCAGCTGTGAAACATTTCTGCAGTTGGTGGCTTTGCAGTTGCCCACCCCTAGTGTAAATTTGATCTGGGACCCTCCTCCCAGTCTAGTGTCATTACCTCATTCTACCCAGTACAGGGAGAACATTTGAGAAGGCCAATCAGCTTAGTTTTGGCTACTCCTTTCTCTCTTTCCTTTCTCTCTTTCCACTACAAAAAAAAAAAAAATTATCTGCTTTTACTGTATTTGTGTTTTTTCCTACTTTATTTTGCTTTTGCATCATCTTAAAAGTACTCAATTGTATTTATTACTGCTTGGTGTAACTTATTCTAAGCCTTTTAGTTTAAGCACCTGGGCTTCAGACCAGTTTTACATTAAGAAGGTTTGTGGTCTGCACTGTAGTGGCAGGACAGGTAGCTTACATCCTTCTAAGTTGGGAACTGCTGACTGAGGGCTCAGTGTCTGTTATTCTAAAAGTGCATTAGTTCTGGTTTAAGCACCAGGGCTTCAGGCCAGTTATTTTACATTAAGAAGGTTCATGGTCTGCACTCTTGTGGGAGAAGAGGCTGGACTCTGCCCTTCTGAGCTGGGAATTTCTGGTTAAAGGCTTATAGTGCCTGCATATTTGAACTATTTCTTACTGTAATTGGTACACCTTGTTTACTGTAGCATAGACTAGATCCAAGCCTGCTGAATCTAGCTTTGTTTGTTTGCTTGTTATTTCCCTGAAAAGCTAATTCCACCTAAAACGCAGCTTTTCAGTGCTTCTGTGGATCCCTAGTGATATCTGCATTGCTTACTGTACTTATTTCCTTGTTTCACTTGAAAGAAAGTTACTGTTTGTCATTTTTGCATTTAAGTTACCTGGCACTTGCTCACTAAAGCAATTATATGTCAGCACTAAAAAATTAAAAGCACTACACCCTCACAAACTCCCCCTGGAGTACCTTGCTCCCCACTGGCCATTTTTTTCAATTATAAAGGAATTCCCAATACTATTCTAGCATGTCCAAAGGTCAGTTGTCAATCTCCTCTCCAGTCCAGCTGGTGAATCTGGGAATCTTGAGGCAATGTTACAACTGCCTCATATACACAGACAATCCTCTCCTCCTCCCAACAAATTCCAACACATGTGAGAGATGCAACCATATAGCCAAACTGGAGGCTAAGCTCTCTCAACTCAGTACTGGTGTAACCAGTCAGGAGGAGAAGGAAACCACACTCACTACAATTCCAGTCTCACATAGACCTACCACAACAGCAAACCAAACACATAAACACACAAAAACATACTTGGAGGCTCTAAATAAAAATCTGCCTAAGTAGCAGAGACCTCAAAGCAGACACCCAAGCAACCGCTACCCCAAAACAAAACACGTGCAACACATAGCTCACAAAGCCAGTGTGCCAAACAGTCACAGCCCTTAAGGCGAAACAACACACCTGATACACTTGTAATAGGGGACTCTATCATCAGGCACACTGACGTCCCACTCACCAGGCTGAACAAGGAGAAGGTCACGGTGAGCTGCCTGTCGGGTGCTAGGATCCGCCACATAACACAAGCACTCAGGTCACTCCAAGGCAAGTACAAATATGACTCAGTCATTGTCCATGCTGGTGTGAATGACCTGAGATGTACCTCCCTGGACTACATGAAAAGAGACATAGAGGAGCTCTCTGAGCATGTAGCCCAGGCCAGTATGACCCTGACCTTGAGTAGCATCTTACCCTCACCAAGAATGATGCCACAGTATGAAGACAAGATTATCAATTTCAACAATTGGCTTAAGTATTGGTGTCATTCAAAGGGGATCCAATGCCTGTCAGCCTGGGATGACATGCTCGACAAGCCACGATGCTTCGCTAGGGACGGCTTGCACCTGTCACCCTGGGCTTTCGGATATTGGCAAAGGCTCTTGTTACCCCCATAGTGCCTTTTTAGGCAAGGCTCAAAAGACAAACCCACCTCCATAGGTATCACAAGGGATAAGAAACTAAGAGTAATGCTACTCAACGCCAGAAGTCTAAACCTCAAGATGCACGCACTCGAAACTCTCCTTAGCATGGAGAACATCGATATCTGTGCAGTAACAGAAACCTGGTTCAAGGCTCTCGAGAGCACCCCAGCACTACCAGGTTATACCTCATACCATGCTTTTCGGCCCCAAAACTTGGACCGAACCACAAAAGGAGGGGAGTATCAATATTCATCAAAGATACCCACACCTCCAGGTTGGTGGCACAGCATGAAGCATCAGAGACTATCCATGTGCAACTAACAGTGGGTAAAACTGCCTTCCAGTTTATAGCCTGCTACAGACCACCCTCCCAAACCCAGGAACCCCACTCGGCCTTCCTCAGAACACTGGAAAATATGAAGGTCTCTCCAAACACCATTATATTGGGTGACTTCAATTACCCAACCATAGACTGGGAGCATTACTCTAGCTCCAACACCCTAGCCCAAAGGTTCCTAGAATTTATAAACTCAAATGCTATGGAACAACTTGTTACCACTCCCACAAGAGGGGAAAACATACTGGACCTGATCATCACCAACATGGGGACTCTATACTCCAGACCAGAAGTGTATCCCTCACTGGTAAGATCAGACCATAAACTAATCTCACTGGATATTCACATCCCGACCCCACCCCATGCCCAGAAAACCACAGTGAAAAACTTCTCTAAAGCATATTTCACACTTCTCAAAACCAAGGTGGAATCCTTCAAAGCCCCCAGGCCTGTGGATAATACGGCCCAGATTGCAAAATCCTTTATAAACGCATTCTATGAACACCTTCAGGAATGCATGGATCATGCAATCCCAAATAAAACCAAGACCCAATCCTCCAAAGGCAGATGTCCTGTCTGGTGGACCCCAGCCATAAACAAACTATACAATAGAAGGAGGAAGCTACTACATGATAGAGCAAAATCCCAAAAAGGGAAGGCATCTCTGATCAGTATTAGCAAAAAACTACGGGCACTCATAAAATCGTCTAAGGCCAGCTTCGAGAGAAAAATTGCACAGGACACTAAGGATAATCACAAGGCTTTCTTTAGTTATGTTAGGAACCTGAGTGGGAATTCCCAGATATGCTCAGAATTAGTCCAAAATGACAAAAAATACACCGAACCCACAGACATTGCCAACATCCTAGCTGACAGGTTCAGCGCAAACTTCTCCCCCCCCCCTCCCCACCAAAAGGGCTAATATCTATCCCAGCAGAGTGCTGCCCCCCTGACATCTCAGATGCTCATTTAAGAGCTGCCCTCTCCAAAGCAAGAAACACAGCATCAATGGGACCAGACGGTGTCCCGGGCTGCGTCCTACATGAACTGCAAGAAGAGCTAAACCCAAACCTAAAACTACTGTTCAGTCTCAGCCTTACTACAGGATATGTACCCAAAGAGTGGCGTACAGCAACAGTGGTCCCTCTCCACAAAGGTGGTACCTCAACGGATCCTGGAAACTATCGCCCCATAAGTCTCACTAGCTTGGTCTGCAAAGCTATGGAAAGGATCATCATGGACCTTATAAATAAAGATATTGGGGACCTGCAGACACTGGATCCTACCCAGTTCAGCTTTGTTAAGGGTAGATCCTGCCTCTTGAACCTGGTCGATTTCTTTGAAATAGTCACCAAGGCCATTGACAAGGGGAAGGTGGTCCACACAGCCTACCTGGACCTCGCAAAAGCCTTTGATACAATACCCCACTCGGGCATTATAGATAAGCTCACCAGCTTAAATATAAACTCCTATGTCACTAGATGGGTTCCAAACTGGCTCAAGGACAGAACCCACATGGTTAGAATAGCTGGAGCCATGTCAGACTCCAAACCAGTTACAAGTGGCATCCCACAAGGCTCAGTCCTGGGACCTCTCTTGTTCGGTATATATTTCTCGGAGGTACAGGCCAACATGGAAGGACTGTGGCTGACCAAGTTCGCAGATGACTGCAAACTGGGCACCATAAAAGACTCTCCAGCTGACACAAACATCCTCCAAAAGGGCCTCATAGAAACAGACAACTGGTGCCAGAGCCATGGCCTCAAGCTAAATGCCAAAAAGTGTATAGTCATCCCCTTTGTCAAAAACAAAGTGCCCACAAATTACCACATAGGTGGTAATCCATTAAGTACAGAAGAAGTAATTAGGGACCTGGGGACCCAAGTTGATAGCAATCTCTCATTTGACAACCACATGGCCAAAGTGGTTAGAAAAACATTTTATATAGCCCACCTAATCATGAAGGGATTCACATCTAGATCAGGGGAGGTCATCGTGCCTCTTTACTCATCCCTCATCAGGCCCATAAGTGAGTACAATGCCCCTTTTGGGATGTACCTTACCAGACACCTGCAGCAACTGGAAAGACCCCAAAAGTACCTCACCAATAGGATCAAGGGGCTCAAACAGATGCCATATGCTGCCCGGTTAAAGAAACTCCAGCTCTACTCAGTGGCATACCGCCTGCTCAGAGGCGATATGTGCCTGACGTATAAAGCCATGTCCAACCCGGAATTAATGGACATGCTGCATTTCAGAAAATCCAAATCCCATCGAGCTATGCGCTCGAGGGATTTGAACCTCAGCACTGAAATAAATAGGACATGCTGGAGGGACAGATTCATAACCCAGAGGCTCCCTTCACTCTGGAATAAAATCCCAGTCCAGGTTAGGCAGAGTCCCTCATTGACTCTCTTCAAGAGGAATCTTGATGAGTGGATGGGAAATTGTAGGTTTACCCCGGGTATCACTTCTGTGTCACTGTTAGACAGAGGCACAGTATAATAACCTTGAAAAAGGGCATAGCAAAATTAATTTAATATGGGTGGCGAAAGCCATACACACTCTGGCTAGGCTTATAAATGCCCTAGGGCAGATAGCCTAGTATGAACCTATGAACCTATGAACAAATGTAACAATGCAGTTGTGCTCTTTATTTCTGTAGTGAGCTTGAGAGTGGGCCAAGGATTGAAATATCATTTACAAGTGCATTGTTGAAGGGCACACATGAGTCTGAGTATGTCTTCATTGAAGAACACATCCATTCCATTCTTTCATGCTTATGAATGCCTTTTGATGAGATGGAGGATAATTAAAAAATAACCATAGTAAGACATGCCAGACACCTGTTTAAATACATTGCCGTGAAACTGATTTGAGCAAATGATGACAAAGTGTTAGTGCGTGTAAGATTACCATTTCATGAATACAACATGAACTTGAGAAGTAGTTAGGAATATAAGTTATGGAAGACATTGCTAACAGATACTATGTTGTTCATACTGTAGTTTGCATTGGAAATGTTGTGTCATAACTTTTATGACATTAAGAACTGTTGCTATTGCCTTCTCCATTTGTGCAGAGTTTAGTGATGAGCAAATGTGGTCCTCTGCTTAAATGGAAAAAATAGTAATATTTCTATTGGTCTGTCTTCCTTTGTGCAAAGAGGATAAATGGTGATGTATGGCTCTCAGCACACTGGAAGGTACTGCTTGTTAAAATACACTTGCTACCAGCCTTTCCCTGTGGCATCGGATGTGAGAACAGTGATCTCCTCATCTTAGAATACATGACACAGGGTTCAAATTCAGATCATTGACTTTTTTACAACTGGAGTCAGGATAACATGAGCTAAGTCAATGTGATCATTACTGCAAATGTTACAAACAATGACTACAGTAAAATATGTGTATTTGCCAATTTTTATCATTAATGCCTACCTCTGTACAGTTGTACATCTATTATCAGCTTTGCAGGCCTCACTGTAAATCACAATTTAATTGTGTGTATGATGGTAATTTTTGTTTGATCTGTTGTCATTATAAGCATTACATGCTGTGTAGCATGAAGTGAGTGACATAAGGGTAGAGAAGGCTTAGGAGAGAGACAACAGGCCTATGACGTTTAGCTAAATATGTGATAGCAGTGGGGATGGTGTTACTTCAGATGCGCATTTTGGGGCAGTAATCAATATATCGCCATGAAAAATTATAACTTTAGCAAATTTTACTATGTGGGTGATGAAATATATCATACGCATATACAGACTATCCAACAACTGGAGGTACTGAAGACACCAGCGAGCCAACAAGAAGTTTAAAAATGTATTAGTAATAAGCCAACAAGATTAAGTGCTTTTGTCAATCTATAACCAAGACTTCATCAGAATCTAAAAATTCAACAAACTCTACAATATTTAAATATTTAAAAAAAATCACATGACCACCACATCAATTAACAACAGAAGCAAATTTGTTAACCCTATTTTGTCAAATACAAAAGAAGGTATTTGTTAGAACATAAGGTGCAGGGTTTACACTTTGTATGATTTTAAACGCAATACACTACTGATTGAAATACATTCATTAAGGCCAGGGGGCACACAAGCATTCAACCTTAGTTGCCACATCATTTCTCTATATTCGATAAGATCTTCCCATGGCCCTCCCCTCATATTCTGGGGTACAAAATCCAATCCAAAAATAAAAATGAATGATCAGGGTGTGTTTCCTTATGCTTATATAAATAGTATTTAACATTCTTATTCCTTATATCTATAGTGTGCTCATAAATACGCTCTTCTAAATTTCCTTTTGGTTTTTCCCACATAAAAACTCAGACACTGAACACACTTTGCTACATATACTAAACCCACTGAATTACAATTGCAGTGGAATGAAGTAACCAACTTGTGGGTCCCTACCACTAGTTTGTTACCCTCAAAAATAAATTGACATTGGTTGCAGAGTCCACACTTGTAGGTTCCCCACCTCTTGGCTAAATTTGAAGCCAGTTTTTCACTGCCTTCGGACAGTTTTTTCAACTTCTTCTCTGTTCTATATACTATACATGGTCTATCACTGAACTTCTCAAAATCCTTCCCATAACAAGAAAATATTTTCCAGTTCTTACATAGTATGTTGCCAACTGCATCACTGTCCACAGTGTAAGTTTTGACTAATGCCTTGCCATAATTTTTAGTATTGTTACCTGTAGCATATCTGTCATTAACATCCTCCATAATCTGAGTAGTGGACCCCCTAAAAGGAGGTAGAATGGCCCCTTCTAACATTTTAGTACTAACCTCACTATGAATACTATCAATCAGTTGCAGCAGATACCCTCTTGCCTAGAACATGTCAAGAAGTTTGTTACTTTCTTGCTCAAACATATTGTCATCATAAATCATTTTAGCCAGACGAGTAAATTGTCCCTTTATCACCCCTTTCTTAGCATGCCAAGGGTGGCAGCTTGTGTAATGCAAGAGGGAATTTGAATAGTGGAGTTTCCTATAAATGTTAGTAGAAGCCTCTCCTTAACATGATCTTTGTCTATTAGTACATCTAAGTAGCTAATGCTTTCAGTGCTGTAGGAACTTCTCCAGATGGCTAAGATGGGCACCAATGCCAGTTTCGATTATCTCACACACCATCCCTGGCAGCTCTTGCTTGATGATTTAATCCTTGCCTCTACCAATACTCCCTGAGGGTTCCAATGCCCTAGCAGCTGGGGCAATGCAAACTGATGTGGCTGGGCCAGGTAATGCAGGGGCAGTGGAGGCAGTACTACCAGGTTGAGTCTCAGATGTGATGGATGTTGGTGCAGCAGCTGATGGAGGGTTGGCAGGTTCAATCACAGTAGTTGGCCTACCTTCCTGTGCTAAAAATCATTGTGTTTGTTGGCAGAAAAGTATGACATCAGAATGGTGTGTTTACATATATAAAAAAAGGCAAAAGGGTGGAGTGAGACAACAAAGAAAACAGATGGTTAGAACCATTATATGTCACATTGAAATTCCTTATTATAAAATACTTTTATTATTGCATTAGTTATACAGTTTTCCAAATCCAAAATAAGATTGAGAATTGTAACAAGAAATCCTTGCAATATGCAGATATTGCATACATGTTTTTAAAGATAATACAGATTAAATTAAAAACATGGCATTAAGTCCAACTTTGTTGTAAATAAAACAAAAAAATGATGTTTTGTAATTTGAATGTACTTGTTACGTGTAGGAATTGAATCCACCAAATCTGAATACAGTATTACACTTGCCTAATATAATTACAATGAACTACAGAAGAAAGCACGCATGCTTGCTTTTAAAGTCAAGAGCTGCATGCTTAATTTGCTAGTAATATATAGAAGAGCAATAATTTTAATGCAATTATGTTCATTTGTGCTGCATACAGACCCCTTGCCTCTCTGTGTCTTTCATATCTTTCAGCATGATCCTCTCTGTTTGCTGAAATTTCCTGAGTAGCTGTAAAGTAAAGAAGGAGAGAAAGAGACATGAAAGCATTATTCATGCCACTCTTGGCTATCTACAGATTTCCATAACATTTAAAGTTGATTTATCTGTAGACTTAGACAACTGTGGGATGCCAGCAGTTCTAAAGTCATTCAGCTACTTGTTGAGTTGTGCCTACTTGTGCAGTTTCAAGTCATTATAATGGTGTCTCCATTGCTCCCCAGTACATGGTATGCCAGAAGCACTGGAGACACCCTTGACTAGACTGCTTAAAGCCTCAGTCTCATACTTAGACCCCCATATAGTTCCCCTGCAGCAGCCTATGGATTCAGCACTTTACAAGGAGTGCAACAAATATTTTCGACTTCTTCATGCACCACCTTTAAGCCCTGAATTTGGCACTATCCTTCCCAGCTCCTGACATCTCTGCACAGGTCCTCCAATAACACTAAAGGTGTTTTCCTGCCAGTCTGTGATACTGAGTTTTATGGCCAGTAGGCAAATCCACACAACCATGCCAACCGCACTTTTGAGATGTTAAGCTGAGAGTAACATTGCCAAACAAAGAGGAAGACAGTTTTTGAAACAGGAAGAATAATGTGACATTTGGTTTTAATTAATGTCTACTGCTATACATGACAACAGTTTGTCCAATGGTCAAAAATTATATGTTAAATGACTTGGCTTTTGAAACCTGAATTTGGTGGGATAAGTTTTTTTGGCCTGACACACATTTTGCGGGGCCTTACACACTGAGAAATGTAATTTGTAAAATATGGGATTCAAACCTATGTAAAATAGAGAATACATATATTGACTCATATGTGTTTTTCCTCAGTGGCACAGAAGAAGTGTTTGTCACCCATGATCAATACTAATATACATGGTAAAGAGTGACTGGTGCTATACTTCAATTAACCATATATATATGTGACATGACAAGGTGCTGGTTTATGCATTCTCAGGTGTGATGCAGGAGTAATATGTGACAATATACTGGAAATGCATATACTTATATTACTTTCAGACTAGATTTTTGAGTTCTGGTTCAGACTACATAATGCATTTTGTTTTACAGTTATACTTGTATTATGGGAGGTGTGTAGATGACTGTCAATAAACTATGAAGTCCATCCCAGGTCTGAAATACATTTATAATTGCTGAATCATAATTGTCATGCTACACTAGTTTCACATATAATAGATATAGCAGCATGCGTATGCTCAGTCAACCTGCTATACATATTTATTGTTGTATGTTATTATCTTTATATTCAAATTTTTGTGAGAAATTACAGTGAGGCACCCTTAATTTAAAGGGGAATGTGCTGGATTAGAGCCCTGGCTCACCTGTCTTATGGCCATGAACTTCATCTGGTGCCACAAGGAATGCTAGGCAGCAGGTAGTACTATCCAGAGTGCTGATGGTCATGCATTGCAGCTTCACATGTTTGAATAAGAGAAGACTAAACAAATAAATGTTTCCCTTTTTTCCTTAAGCAGTGAACCATGTTTGCACATAGATGAGCAATGCACAAATGTAAAAGGAAATAGCAAAGGCCCATGGTCCCAGGGTGGGAGGATGACATAATGGTTAAGGTGTTTACCTTAATGACACAAAGTGCAGGGTTTGATTCTCACATGGGGTAATTGGCTAGGCTTCAAGTTGCCCAAAAGGGCAGTTAGTATAGCACTAATCTATGAACTATCAAAATGATAAACCTTCCTCAATACAAATAGCCACTGTTGAACTCATAAAGTGGTTTACCTATCTTATATATTGTGTACCTCCACATATTTATCCATTTGTGCTGCAGACATATTTGGGTCACAAATGTTTGTATGTAGTGTGACCTCGGAGTGAGAATATTTAAGTAGGGGGGGGTGGGGTGCAGTAGTTGAGTGATTGTGTGTGTTTGTGTGGTGGATGGTGTGTGTGTGTGTGTGTGTGTGTGTGTGTGTGTGTGTGTGTGTGTGTGTGTGTGTGTGTGTGTGTGTGTGTGTAGTAAAACCGCAAAATTCAAAACGTCCAGTATTCAAGGTTTTGCATTTTGTGGTTTTTAGTTTTCGTTGCTTTATGGATTACACTTCTTGGGGTCGCGATACTGAAATTCGAGATTTCAGTATTTCGAGCTTCTGAAGTGAATCCACACACACACACACACACACATATATAAATATATATATATATATATATATATATATATATATATATATATATATATACACACACACACACACATATATATATATATATATATATATATATATATATATATATATATATATATATATTTTAATATATATATTAACATATATATATATATATATATATATATATATATATATATATATATGCATTTAAAAGATTGATGTCATAGCCTCTGTGCCAAAATAAAATATTTAATATTAATGAAATCACTTAAACCTGGATGTTGGTCTGCTCTGCACCTTATTTGCCAAGCAGACTCAACACTTTCCAGCCATGTTTTATAGTCCCCTATAGAATCACCTTGACCGATGGCATCAATGACAACAAATGTAAACTTTTTAAAGAACTTACACTCTGAATCATGTTTGGCCAACACATTATTCATGTCCTTTTTAATGGCTAAAGAATGTTCATAAATTCTACTTCTGAGGACCCTAATTGTTTTTTCAATGTAGAAGCAAAGACAGGAATCGCATGTGGCAACATATGCCACCACTTGTGAACCACAATCAAATCTGCCCTTTTGCATAAAAGCAATGTCCCAAGTATTCAAACTAACATAACTTAAATTATTGATAAACTGGCATTGTTTGCAATACCCGCATTTGAAGGCTCTGACTGTACCAATGCTTGTTTTCTCCCTTAATGAGACTCTCTCTAAGAAATTCTTTTTTTTTTTCAAAACAAGTTTATTGTTTTAACATATAAGAGAAATATCATAACAATTTTATACAAATAATTAAAAATAGGTATTATTATAATATTCAACAAAACAACTAAAGTATTTACAAAGATCTCTAAGAAATTCTGAACGTTATCCACCTTCTTGTATGTAGAACAGGAATAACGTCGCAAAATTTCTGCCAAATCTACATTGCCAAGTATAATTTTCCAATTTATGGTTATGATATTCCTCATAATCTTCATTTCCATAGAAATGGGAATAGGAAATGCTCCATTGAAGCCAATCAAATGATGCTCTACTCTATCGGCATGTCTAAATTGACCAATGTAACCGGAGCTACTTATCTTCACAGGATAGATTTAGCTGATGTGAATCTGAGTGAATTCACTTCTTCTATTTTCATTAGCCAATCAAGTTCATAGCCTCTAATTAATAAAAAAAAGCTTCTTAATATTTTGATCGCTTTGTGGTGTGAACTGTCTTCACTGGTTAATCTGCTCGGCGTAATATGTTGTCTTTGAACAACACTTCATTTTACATGATATGGGTGGAGGCTATGCCTGTGCATGTATTGACTGACAAATGTATCCTTGCAGAAAATATTGCTTGTAATAGGATCACCCCCACCTATGAAAATTGAAGTGATATCTAGGTAGTTTATGGTTTTGCCAAAACCACTTCTAGTAAACCTAAGAAATGTTGTGCTGCTGTTTACAGATTCAAACACCTGATCAAGTTCACTCTCTGTGCTGTTCCATACAAAGATTAAAAGACGTTTCTGCTCCCACAGAGCCATTGACAGGTTTGCTAACACTGGAGCAACCTTGGCTCCCATGCCACACCACTTATTTGTCTACAAATCTGTCCTGAGAAGCTAAAATATTATTTTCTATTACCACACCCAATATAGTACAATTAGTGTTAAATGAGCCAGTGTTTAAATTAGTGAAACATGTCAGATATTTTCTGGCAGCCTCAGTGTCAACATTTTGGTCAATCTAGGTATATGAACAGACTATATGCAATGAGACCAGCCACCAATCATGTGATACATTCTGAACCTTTTGAAGCAATTCAAGTAAATGGCATGAATCTCTCAGAAAATATTCTGATGCATGTACCGGCAGATTAAGCAAATAATCCAAATAACTAGAAATGGTTTTGTTCTTATAATGATCTGTTGCTATCACTGGCCTAAAGGGTGGTTTGGTGGGATTTTTGTGCACCTTGAGGATGCCAAACAGTCTCACTATTTTCGGTTAATCTACCTTCATATACTCCTAACTTTCTTGATCAATCTCCCCTTGATATAGCAGATCTAGTAAAGTGCTGTTGATCTCTCTGAAGCATTTCAAGACAGTTGTCTTCATAGAGATTTCATAATGGTTGATGTCTGTTAATAAAGTGTGACTAGCTTCAGTATAATCTGGGTGATTAATAACTACTGTAGTACCATTTTTATGCCCCTTCATAATTCTGATACTTTTGTCGGATGACAATTCTTGTCAAGCTTTCTTTTCTCCAACATTGAACTTCTTTGGCTTCTTCCCTAACTGATTTCTAAACTCAGTCTTACATTGCTGTTGAAAAGCTTATAGGATAAATGTGCAGGAATGGATTGTAGGTGCTTCTCTTGTGAGGTTTCTTCAAGTCTTCCTGGTAGTGAGGAATATCATGTAATATGTAGCGCAAATTAAGTTTCCTCGGATACAGCATAAGGTCTATAATGGTCCTAGCCATATCTGCGACCTTTGTTAGAATGAATAAAGGCAAGTTCTTATTCTAAAATATTTAATTGTCCTGTATCTAATACCATGTCACTAAAATTTAAAAGTCTCATGTTGAACTTTAATTCTATTTCTGATTCTTCCCTCAGCTTTTCCCTTTTGTCTTGGTCTCTTTGTGCCAGTTGGGTGTCATTGTCTTTCCCGAGGGATACGACAAAAAGGACCCGATGCTTGAGAAGGAGGTGCCACTTTGGATGTATTCACTTTAACTTCAAAATAATATTTTCCTTTTTTGACATCACCATGTTACTACATCCCTCAGAAGGGTGTGTTAATAAATGAGCAGGTATTAAAACTGGAGGTGCCTTGGGGACCACATTGGAATCACCAGATACTATATTTCTTCCATTGTTGGAACTATCTATACATTCCAATATTGGAGGAGTAGCCTCTATCATAATTGGCTGACCCAATTTTATTGGGTACACCTCCCCTTTCTGGCAGGCTGCCATATCCCTTTTCAACTTACTGCGCTTCCTGTTAATAATCAAACAAACAAAAAAATGAAATATCATTCCTTGCACTGATTGTGAGCATTGTTTGTCCTGCAAAATCCTACATTTCCATTCAAAATGCCTCACTTTGGGAATGTAAAAAGGTACCAACCCTATATTCTAATAAAAAGGAAAATAGTTTGAACATTTGGAACACCCCCCCCCCCCTTTCCTTTAAATGAGACTAATTACTACTTCTGCTTGGCTATAATTGAAATGAAGTAAAGATATATAAGTCTTGACAGATGTAAAACAAATTTTGGAAGCATTATGTTTTGATTGTCAAGGTGCATGTGCACACACACACACACACACACACACACACACACACACACACACACACACACACACACACAAAAGTATACTTGTGTACAACTTACGACAACATTTAAATGACTTTAATTGGAATCTTTCAACCATTTGTCATAAAGGATGCAGTTTACTTTCACAAAGTGGGATAATGTTGACAGCAAAATTAGTAGCCTTATGCCATGTACAAGCCACTGTACTATTGCTCATGGTGGGATTTATGGCTGCCCATTTCACCTGACCTTGCTGCTGATGGATGTCTGACTACTAATACAATTATAAAAAGACAGACCAAGTCATAAATGCTCTTGCATTAGATAGTGATTAAGAACAACCATGATGTTATTCTTGCAAGTGTTTTGTTGATGATAACATCAGCCTAAAAATTTAAAGATATTTTTGTGCATCTATAACTTGTTACAGTAAAAGACCAAACAACCCCTCGACAATGGTGTAAAATCTTGGACTTCAATGATATAATCCAAACATTACAGTTACCACTTCCGTCCAGAAAGGACAACATCAGAATAAACAACAAACACACCACAGCCATTAAATGCCATAGTAAAATCACAGGACCATTGACATTGTATGATTAGTAAGATCACATGACCACATCTTACATTCTTAAACAGACAGTACATGAAATGTTAATAACATGCATGAAAAATTCATCTAACAATGCTAAAACATAAACAAATGAATATATAGGTATACAATAAAAAATATCAGTAGCTGACTTTTGATGAGGTGGAGAATAGCTAAAACCCTATGTTATCTGCTCTATCATCCACTTAAGTAAAATGGTTTAATGAAGAGGCTGAAATAAGAGAGTCATCAATCAGCTGCCTTTCTATTTTTCCTTACATTATATTCCCTGTTAACTGGATATTTGTATTATCAATGCCTAAAAGAAAATAAGAAGCTAAGGGAAGTATCCAACAGCAATGCCTGACCATTCACATGGATCCAAGTACTACAATGGACTGAAAACACAGATAAAATGAGATCAGACTTTAAGTCAGTGATGTTGGATTAAACTTCACAAGGTGTAGAATAGATTATGTCCACATTTCAAAAAGATAAACTCTACCCTGCAGGAATATATAGAGCAAGAAGAAAAAATTGTTTAAGATATTGAACAGATGCTAACCACCATTAAAACAATCTGTTGGAGATGGATACAGATAGGAATGACTTAAAAAGGAGAATGGAAACCATGAAGGTGACTTTAAAGCAAATAGAAGCCAATATTATTGATTCGGAGGACAGAAGCTGTAGGGTCAATTCATGATTCAAAGGTATCCCCCCAACAAAGCAGAAAGCAACAACCCCTGCAATTCCTGCTTCAGAAGCTTACTAAAAGGACTCAGTTCCCTCAAGAGGATATGAAAATTGATGGACCGCATAGGATATTTATGCTCCAGCCTCTGGGGCTTAAGTTTCTTTAAAAGTGTTAGTTAATGATTGTGAAGTGTGATCCTTAACTGTAATCAACAAAAGTAACCCCAAGCTGTTACTTAATTGTGTTGTGGTTGACAGCAGCAATAATTAAAATGAGTGATAACAGGATTATGTCAGTGCCTGACTATTAAGCTCATACAAGAGCCAGGAGTTCTGCATTCTGGCAGGTAATAAGGATTGTTAAGCATTCAAAATGGAAGTCTAATTTTCTATATCCTGCACAAGTCAGAGTTTCCTTAACTGGTGGTACAGACAATCTTCAATTCACTGGAGAATGCATTGACGCAAATTGTCTGCATCCACATGACCCAGCTCAAGGAACTTTTAGTTATGTACTCACCATAACTTCAGATGTTTGGGATCCATCTCGCCTACATTCTGAATGATGGGTTTGGAGCCGATCCCTCGGCTCCGACTCGGCACGCTTATGCTATAGAGCGAGGCCTCTTATTGGCTGAGCTTTCTTTATCCCAGGATGCACCACCACTAATCCCCACAGATCTTGTTTGTCCGCATTCATGCACACATGCACAGCTTGTTTATATAACATTGTTAGATGTTTCAAGATGAAACAACAGGATTCGGACCTTCTGATATCCTCTGATCTCCAAGGAAGGGGGAAGGAGGGTGGGTTATTAGGAATGTAGGCGAGATGGATCCCAAACATCTGAAGTTATGGTGAGTACATAACTAAAAGATGTTATGTGATCCGATCTCGCCTACATTCTGAATGATGGGACAGCATCCCTAGCACCTAAATCCCGGGTGGCTCATTGGAAAACACTCCTGAGCACTGTGGAACCAAATGAAGCTCGTCCTCTAGATGCCACATCTAATTTGTAGTGAGAAATGAAAGTATGCGAGGAAGACCATGTAGCCGCAGCACAAATATCAGCAATAGCAAGCTTAGAATGAAATGCTACCAAAGTAGCCATAGCCCTTGTAGAATGAGCCTTGACAGCGGTGGAAAGCTCCTCGTTAGAAAAAATATAAGCTTGAGTAATACAGTCCCTGATCCATTTGGCAATAGTGACCTTTGTGACTGCGTTGCCCAATTTGTTTTCTGCAAAGGACACAAACAACTGATCTGTATTCCTTGAATGTTTGGTCCTATCCAAATAAAAACGTAACTGCCTATGGACATCTAGTGTGTGGAAAATAAATTCCGCTTCATTGGGGTATTTTGGGAAAAACACTGGGAGCTCTAATGACTGTTGTAAGCATAAAGTAGAGCCGACTTTAGGAACAAAAGAAGGATTCGGTCTGAGGGAAACTCTGTCTGGATGAAAAACCAAGTACGGAGGTTTTACTGACAAAGCTTGAAGTTCTGAAACCCTTCTGGCTGAAGTAATTGCCACTAAGAAAGCTGTCTTCCATGATAGAAACTTTAAATCACAGGTAGCTGCCGGTTCAAAGGGGGAAGAAGTCAAGGCATGTAATACTATATCGAGATCCCATGGAGGTGCAGGATGAGAAACTGGAGGTCTTAATAGAGCAGCACCTTTCAAGAAGGTCTTACACAACCTGTTGCTCATTAAAGGTGGGTCTATGGATTCATGAAAGTTAGAAATTGCTGCCAATTGTACTTTGATGGTAGAAACAGAAGAGCCTTGGTTGAAAAGAGAGGTTAGGAACTTGAGTACTTCTGCTACGGAGTTGAAATGGGATCCAGGCCCCGGAGTTGAGCCCATATAGCAAATCTTTTCCATTTGCTAGAATAAAGTTTCTTTGTAGTCGACTTGTGGGCTGAAGACAATATGTGCACTACCTCTGGGTCTAGTGCATGTCTCCTGACTATGGTTGGAAGAGGAGGAGCCAGGCCGTCAATCTTAATGTGTGTAGGGACTGGTGTAGTAGTCCCGACTGATGAGTCAGTAGGTCTGGGATCTGGTCCAGGAACCGTGGACCTTCCAGAGCATGTTTCCGAAGATAGGGAAACCAGACTTGACGAGGCCAGTAAGGAGCAATTAAGATCATCTTGCTCCCTAAGAGAGAAGCCTTCTGAATTACCTTGGGTAGTAGGAACTGGAGGAAGGCATAAAGCAGGCCGGTGGGCCAAGGGTGGATTAACGTCCATAGGGCTCTTCCCGGAGCCGGGATAGGGAGAAAAATCCTTGCACAGGAGTCGAAGAGGTCGCAACAAGGAACTCCCCATTCGCTGAAAATCTGTCTTGTAATAGTTATGTTCAGAGACCACTCGTGAGGAGAGAGAATGGTCCTGCTCAACCTGTCGGCTACGACATTGGATTTGCCTGGTATGTGAGTTGCCATTAGGAAGCGATTGGTTGAGATTGCCCATTCCCAGACCCTCATCGCTTCTCTGCAAAGAGGATAGGATCTGGTCCCTCCCTGCTTGTTCAGGTACCAGACAACTGACATGTTGTCCGTGTGAACAGCAATTACGCCCTGAGGGAGGTAACAGTGAAGGGCTTGAAGGGACAGGAGTACTGCTCTCATCTCTAGGATGTTGATGTGGAGAGAGGTCTCTTCCGGATGCCATTTGCCCTGGACCGACCTGCCCAGGGAATGCCCCCCCCACCCTGTCTGGGAGGTGTCCGTGGTCAACGTGGCTGCCGGAGGAGGAAGAGCAAAGAGTCGTCCCTGTTCCAAATTGGAAGACACTAGCCACCAGCGAAGGTCTTGTCTGCAAGATTCTGTGATCCATATTAGATGCTTGAGAGGGAGTTCCTGAAAGGACCATTGAGTTGAGAGAAGCCACTGGAGGATTCTCATGTGTAACCTTGCCAAGGGAACTAGCAGAACTGTGGCAGACATCGATCCCAATAGTTGCAAGACCATTCTGGCTGGGGCTTTGGACTTGGGGAGTAGGGCTCGAACCTGATTTTGTATGATCAGAATTCTGTCTGCAGGTAGATAGACCCGCATCTGGTTTGAATCTATCTCTGCCCCTATGAATTTTATCCTTTGAGATGGCCGTAACACAAACTTTGGCCAATTGAAGGTGATTCCTAAGGAATTGCCCAGTGATATTGTGGCCTGCAGGCTCTGTAGAAGTAGATGCTTTGAGGTGGCAGTTAGAAGCCAGTCGTCTAGGTACGGAAACACCTGGAATCCTAGACTCCTCAAGTGAGCAGTCACTACTGCCAAGCATTTGGTGAACACCCTGGGGGCTGTGGTGAGACCAAAGGGCAGCGCACGAAACTGAAAATGACTGCTTCCTAGGCTGAAGCGCAAGTGTCTCCTGGACGTTTGATGTATTTTGATATGGTAATACGCGTCCTTGAGGTCTATGGAGCACATCCAAACACCTTTCTCCAACAACGGGAGAATGGTTTGTAAAGTGACCATTTGGAACTTGGACTTCTTGACTGAATGGTTTAGGTTGCTTAGGTCCAAAATGGGCCTCAAGTCCCCAGTCTTTTTTGGCACTAAAAAGAATCTTGAGTAAGTCCCTAATCCGATATGGTCTGCGGGGACTGGTTGGATGGCTCCTTTTTGCAGCAGTTTTGAAATTTCTATGGCTGCGGTATCCCGTTGACTGGGTGGCGGGTCCGGGATTCTTTTGGACTGAGGGGGGGGACAAAAGAATGGGATGGAGTAACCTCCGGCGATAATTCGAAGCACCCATCGGTCCTGAGTGATTCTTTCCCAGGCCTTTAGGTGCTTGACTGGCTCGAGCACCACAGCCGGGCAACCCCTCAGGGACTATGAAAAGTTGTGGAGCCACGAAAGGACTCGCGGTCTCCTGTGTTGCGGGGGCCTTTGCCGCCTCTGGGACGGCGTCTTCCTGATGAATTTCCCCTCCTCTGCCTCTGGAGGAACCTTCCTGCTGAGAGGGGTAAGACTTCTGCGATCTCCGAACCACATCTTCCCTCCTCTTTAGCCTTGGAATAAGGCCGAAAGGGAGTGGGAAATCGTGCCCCACGGCAGTCAGAGTCTTACCCTCCTGTTCACAGCAGTAAGTGTGTCTTTCACCTTGGGCCCAAACAGGAGGACCCATCAAATGGGCCGGCGAATGAAGACTTGAAGGCCTCAAAATGACACAGGCGAAGCCAGGCTTGTCTCCATAGCGCAATGCCTGTACGAGATGAGCCTCATGGAGTTCGAGATGGATGACATCGTAGCCAGCTGAGATCCAACCGTCTGGGCCAGCTCCTCAGGCAGGTTACCTAAGAGGGTATCGGATAGCTCCTTAATCAGATCCCTCTGGAATATCGTACGTTAGGTAGTTCAGAGACCTCAAAGTAAAGGCCGCTGAACTAAGGGTGCGCTTGCCGTACCGATCCATGCTCCTAGACTCCTTATTAGGAGGATGGATGGACATAGAAGCCTCTGCTACATCTTGCTGTGTAGCAGATGCCACCACCATAGCATCCACAGCCACACCTTTCGTGAGGACCTCTCTATCTGGGGGTGCTGAAAGAAATTTGTTTGGATGAGCGGGCACCGGTTCCACAGAGTCCGGGTGTTCCCCGACAGATCAAATCCAAGAGCTCGTCGAAGGGCGGAGACACCCAGGAGGCGGAGGGCTGAGCCCCAAAGGCCTTCAGGAACACCGACTCATCAGCAGAGGGAGGTTTGGACTGCCAGCCGCCTCGTTGTTTTAGGGCTTCAAGGATGTCTGCAAAGGAGACATCATCCAAGGGGGGACCCCTCTGCATCATCGAGATCGGTGTCAGATGTCAAAGACTCATCAGGGGAGTCAACGTGCTTCCTCTTGCACGTTTTCTTCCTGGGAGGTTCATCCGAAGAGGCTTCAGAAGGACCTCCAGGAGGGGGAGAAAACCCAGTGGGGGTAACCTGAGGCCCAGGGGCTCCACTGCCTGCTGACAGGGGAACTGCCAATGACCCAGTCTCCAAGAGTAGGGAAGGAGCCGGGGAAACTGTGGAGATGGCCAAAGAAGATTTGGCTAGAGCACTCCTCATAGCCCTGAAGGCGGGACCACCAGAATCCTGGGAAGGTCCCCCCTCCATGGCCACGACAGTGGAAGGTACTCACGCACCAAGAGGAAGACTTGGGACCGAAGGCATCAATCCCGAAGCCTCCCCCCCAGGGCCAAAGGAAGAAGTCTGTGCACTGAACTCCGACCCAGGAGCCGGAGTCGGAGCAAGGGTCGGGTCTGACCCTAACACCTCCACTGGTTCCACCAACACCTGCTCCAATGGTGCCAAAGCTGTTGGAGGAGGAAGAACTGTAAGGGAGTGGACCATCGGCTCCAAAGCCAAATGGGCTGGAGCTGAAACCATCTTTTGGAACACCGGAGACTGGAAGAGTCGAAGGAGTACCCTGTCAATGTCCGAATCCGACATCCTGGAAGATCTCGAGGATACCGATCGGGCCCGAACCGATTTCTCCATCGGCTCCGAAGGGCCTGGGGACCGGCTCCGATAGGATTCCACTATTATCGGCTCCGAGGAAGCCTTCACCGAAATTTCTCTCGGCTCCGATAAAGACTTCGGCTCCGAGGGAAGTGTCTGAGCCGATGACCCTTATCGGCTCCAATATCAGTGGAGCCGATGAGGATGACCCGCCTCGATGCTCCAGACCTCGGCTCCAAAACCAGAGGTCGAGGTAGGAGGCATCGAGGAAGACAAGTCTGTGGAGCCGATGGAGAAGTCTGCTTGCCTTTCTTAGCCGTCGGTTCCGACTGACTGGTCAGAGCCGACGCTTTCCTCTTCTTAGAAGAAGGAGAGGAAGATAAAGACTCCTCGAAAGAAGGCTTGATTAATCCTCTAAGGATTAATTTGTTTTTCCTCTCCTGGAGGACTCGAGAGGAAAACGCATGGCACACACTGCAGGATTCTTGGAGATGTTTGGCGCCAAGACAATAGCATAATGGACATTTTAAACCCACACCTCGTGCACTTCTTAAAACTGGATGGTTTATGTTCCTTAGACATAGATGTAAAAACAGAAGCAACAGTAAGTTTAAACAGCTTAGGACACAGGTACAATAAGTATGTCAAAAAAATATATATATATACTGAAAAGAGAAACTTTTCCACACAGTAAGAAAAAAGGAATAAAGCAAGGAGGGTCAAGACCCTCTAACTCAAAAGGGTACTTGACCCACACACAACCACTAAAGTAGTTAGAACAGGGGAAGGCCCCTCTGACTGAAAGGAATCTTCTCTGACAGGAAATTTAAAGTAAAAATCAATAAAACACCGAGAAACACACTCGTACACAAAAAATAGCTGTTAAAACAGCTTTTGGGTTGAAAAAGAGAAAATTTCTGACAGGAAAAGATACTATTAATATAGTACTTAGCCCAACCAATGTTGAGACCACGTCCAAGCTCTGTAAGCGGCAAACGAGATCTGGGGGATTAGTGGTGGTGCATCCTGGGATAAAGAAAGCTCAGCCAATAAGAGGCCTCACTCTATACCATAAGCGTGCCGAGTTGGAGCCGAGGGATCGGCTCCGAACCCATCATTCAGAATGTAGGCGAGATCGGATCACATAACATCTGATTATTTGCTGAAGGAACACAGTATCTGAAAATTCTGCCAGAGGATTAAGGGAACCATTTCTATTCTTTAAACAATGAATGATTTAGAGAATAAGAGGCAGAGCGGCTTTAGCTGTTAATAAGTAGCAAAAAGGTCATGGTTAGTTGTATGGCCACTAGTGGAATACTGCCATTACAGTCTCATGTCCTGAATGGTGGTTTGCTAGTCATTACTTAAATGTTCTAATGGCTAAAACCTATTAATCTAAGAAAATAAAACAGCTGGAAGGAGAGAGATTTATTCTCAGTATGAACTTTCTCCTTTCATTTTGGGCTGTAATGTTTCACCTTTGGGCATTCTCTAAGCTTTATGAGAAAACAGGAAATTAATAAAAGGGATGTTACTAAGGTAAATCTGCCCAAGCTTTTGACATAAAGGACAAGCTATCATGATTGTTGTAGGGTATAAAAGTTAAATGTTAGCTACATGATTACAGTATTGGAATTCTGCAGTATTTTTTTTTTTTTGGGAGGTGGGGTTGGGCGAAATAACTCCTGAAGCTAATTGCTCTTATAATCACTAGAAAACTAGCAATAGCTTTTGCAGTTTAAGTTCATTTGTGGCAGACAGGATGGGAACCATAAAACCTAAGCTGAAAGTCATTCTCATTTTCAGGTAAAGGCAACTGCATCATAAGGGGTAGATGAAGGAGGCATTGCTGTATTTAAAAGATGTTCTTGCATTATCACCATATTGTTGTGTCTTGTTTATCTGCTGTTGACTGACATGGAAACACATGGCTTCCATCATTTCATCATTTACTCTTTTGAGGTCTTCCATCAATTAACAGTTTTTTTTTACCTTCACCTATGTTTATGTGAATACAGTTGACAACATTTAAAGCAATTTTTTTTTATGTTAAAATGTGAGTATGCATTTGGTAAAACTTTGAAGAATATGGCTGAAAAGTTGTTGGTGTAGTCCTGTCCTGGTTATTTTGGAGATGCTTTCTTGCTGGTATGAATTTACTGGATGTTGGGTTCTACTTGCTAATATTACTTCTTTCTGTGGGGGGTTAATGTGATCTAGAATGGAACTCTGTTTTAATTATGATATTATTGTTTCATGGAATGCTAATGGTCTCCATCATCCAGTACAAAGGTTTTAGAAATTATTGTGCATAATAAAGGTTAACCTATGTATAATTTACTAACAGGAAACACAGCTGACTAACCATGTGACATGCTAAGCTCAGCAAATCTGGCTGTTCTCTTAAATACTCTGCATGATATGAAACAGGAAGGTATAGGGGTGATAATTCTGCTGAAAGGGACATACCCTTTGGAGATGAAGAAACATACCTGAATAAAAATATGCATTTTGCTATTGTCAAAGGTAGTTTATTGGACACTAAAGTAATATCAGTTAATATTTATCTGTCCTTGGGAGCACCTTGTATTTGACATTTGTTTACCGGGAAGGTCTGACTGGACAAGTAGTCCATTTTCAGCAGCGGCCTGGGGGAGAAAATCTCCACATGACAGTTAAAAGATACAGTTTTATAAAGTAATACAAAACAGTATATATTCATCAGCATAGTAAAACAAGACAGACACATACATTTTAGTATATATAGTATAGAATATACAGGGAAAATCTTATTTACATATTTATGTTTATGCAAATACTGGAATGGAATTAGCAGTTATTATACAATGGAGACAGTGGATAGTGGAGAAAAGAGGAAGTGGAGAGATAAGGGAAGAGAGTTTAGAGTGGTTAATGAAGTGATGAGAGAAAACTATGACAAAGAACAGAAATGTAAGGGAAGATGTGAGTGAAGGTAGAGGGAAAAAATGTTAAACAGGGGAAGAGGTTTAGTGTGTAACAGTGTGAATGTACAGAATTATGTGGTTAGGTTTACTAAGGAGGTGAGAGAGGTATAGATGTGAGAATGTAGGAGAGTTGGCAGAATCAGCCAGTCAATATACATGTACAGTGCCAGGAATTGGTTAAATGAATCTTAAGGAGTTGTGTGAACTTGCAGAGGTTTGCGGTAGTTAGGATGTGCTGAGGGATGCTATTCCATATTCTGAAAATATGGTTAAAGCAGAGACAATCCCAAAAACTCTTTCCTGATTTTGTGACTTTTAGTAGGAATTTGTCAGAAGATCTCAGGATTCTGTTATTAGAGTGGGGTTGTAGAATATTTTGGTGTGCTGGGCATTTGTCAGGTTGGTATATCATGGTATAGGCAGTTGTGAGTTGGTTGTAGGATAAGAGATTGGGCAGTTCAAACCCATTTAGTTGGTGAAGAGCAATATAGTGGTGGGCTTTATGTGGACAGTCAGCTGCAAATCTGGCAATCTTGTTTTAGCAGGTTTCAAGCTTAGTTAGGTCTGTTTTCTTGAGGTTTGTGAAGATAGGAGAGGTGTCTAGCACACTGGATAGTAAGAGGGTCCTGGCAATAGATTGCCTGGTGGAGTTAGTGAGGTATGGTTTGACTCTGTATAGGGAACCTAGTTTTATGTGAGTCTTTTTAATGACTGCTGCTAAGTGTTTAGTGAATTTCAAGCTAACATCAATAGTTACTCCCATGAGTTTTGTGTGAGTTACAGGGTCGATTTTAGTATTGTTTGATGAATTGATGAGAAAGGAGAATAGATAATCATGGGATTTGTTATTGGAGAAGATTATAGTATAGTTTTATTGAGACTGAGGATTAGTTGATATTCAGTGAGACAGGTTTCTATGGTTGATAAGGACTGTTAGGATATTTCTTGGAGTAGTGAGAGGGAAGGTGCAGTTCAAGACCAGAATGGTGTTATCTGTGTATTGTGTAATAGTGGCAAGTTGGGCAGCCCTCTTGACTTTGTTGGTGAAGACAGTAAAGTTGAGTGGACTTAGGATTGATCTCTGTGGGACTCCAACTGTGATGGATAAGAGGGAAGAGAGGTTTAAATGACATTTTACAGCCTTTTGATGGTCAGATAGGTAGCTATGAAAACATGAGAGGGCTGTTTGGCTTAGGTTTAGGAGTGAGAGTTCATGGAGGAGCTTTTGGTGGGATGCGGTGTCAAATGCCTTGGCCATATCTAGGAAGATGAAGGCTACTAGTTGTCCATCATTTTTGAATTGGTTGATTGTGTTGGTGAAACCTGCAAGAGCAGTTGTGGTACCATGAAAGGTTCAGAAGCCATGTTGGGAATTGGTAAGAAGGTCATTGCAAAGGAGATGATTCATGAGCTGTAGGTGTATACACGTTTCTAGAATTTTAGATAGTGGTAGTAATAGTATTGCTATTGGCCATAATTAGAGAGTTCTGTTGAGGTTCGACCTTTATAAAGTGGAATGGTGTAGGATATTTTCCAGTGTTTGGACACATACTGTTCTGTGATGGAATGGTTGATTAAAACAGAGACAAGGTATGCGATGGCTTTGGCTGTTAGCTTCAGATATTCAGTGGGTAATTTATCCCATGTGTGAGTTTTAGTTTTTTGAGCATTTTTATGGTGCTGATTTGGACAGGCTTGAGGGAAAAGGCATTAGTGGTTCCCCAGTTTCTATACAGGTATGGCTGCGGATGTATTAATGATATTTTTGGCTAATGAAAGTATGGAGTTGATAAAATAAGTTTTGAACTGGGTAGCTATGTTGTCTGTGGATTTTGTGGTGGTGGTGGTGGGGCAGTTGGAATAGAGGACTGTCCAGGTTGTAGTAGGTGTTTTATAGCAGCCCAGAAGTTTTGTGGATTACTTTGATGTTTTTGTTGGAGGCTGGAATAATATTGTTTTTTGTCAATTTTGTGCTGTATTTTAGCTTTATTTCTTAGTTGCTGGTAGTAATCAAGGGTGGCCTGGTTTTGGTCTGCCTGGTATTTTGTCCAAGCTTTGTCTTTGTGCTTGAGTAATTGTTTGATGTCCTTAGATAGACATGGTACATAGTTTGATTTTATCCTGACATTTCTAGAAGGTGCTAAGCTATTTACAATGTCTAGGAATTTGTTGTTAAAGTGTTGTAGTGCAGCATCTAGATGGAGTGTCTTTAGTGGGGATCAGTTACATTGTTGGAGTACGGATATAAAGGTAGGGATAAAAAGTGTTTTTTGTTGTGAATTTGTCTGTATATGGTGTTTTTTTGGGTGTGTAGATATGGTCTGATTAGATAAGTAGATGGTCGCTCAGGGTATCTGAAGGCAGTCTGATTGATAGGCCAGTGAAGGTTTGTTAATTAGAGTCCAGTCAAGTATTGACTGTCTATTACTGGAGTTTTCCTTTTCTGGTAGGGGATTGTATTGTTTGAGTGAATCCTTACACGGTGATGAAGTTTGATGGGTTATCTGTGGTACAATTGAGTCAGTCTGTGTTGAGGTCTCCCATTATTATGGTTTCTTGATTACAAGTTGAGGATGTCATATAAAAAAAGTCCTCAGTTGTGGAAAGGTTGTTGCCAGGTGGGATGTAGATTGTTATAATGGTTATGTGTATTTTGGGGTTAACTTCTAGACAGGTAGATAATATTTCACCGTTATTAAAAGTTTGGGGCTTTGGTTCAAAGTGTTCTAGTTTAAGTGTATTTTTGTAAATTATAGCTATGCCTCCACCTTGTGTAGTCTATTTTCAGCCTGGGGTTAAGATTTCATTGTCAATTATGTGGGGTTTTAGCCAGATTTCAGTTAAGACTACTATGTCAGGAGAGTAAAGGGAGAGGGTGACATGAAATTTGTGTATTTTGTTTGGTAGGCTGCTAATATTCATGTTGATGACTAGGAGGTCTGATGTATTGTGGGGGAGGTTGGTAGTGATATGGGAGAGTTAAATAGGTGGGGATTGGGGTATTTGTTGAGTGCACTGGAGCCCTGGGTTAGGGTGGATGTCACCACTTAGTTTGATGTATGATAGTGTATGCAGAAATGGGTGTGAATATTTGAGTGTCAGTGTAGTATATTTATGTACTAGATATGGAGTAGTTGGTTGACATGCATATCTATATTTATAATATACTGTCTTGGTTGGGCTAAACAGGTAGGGTGCTGTGATAATGTTTGTGTATGAGGTTTGGAGTAGAGACGGGAATGTGTAAGTGGGTGAGGAGAGTTTTGATATTGTGTGGTAGCGGTAGGATATAAGATGGAGGGCTATAATTAAGATGATTATGATAGAGGTGTGTAATAGTAACATTGTGGGGCTTAGGATGATGAGAGTGGAATGATAGTTTAGATTGTTATGATTGGGGTGAGTGTGATGGTCTATACTAATGGCATTATTAGAGGTGAGCTTTCTAATGAGTGGAAGGTGAAGGAGTGGTTTAGTAGTGTGGTGGGGGTAGGTTATCAGTGAGTCATTAGAAGTGGTAATGTAGTTTAGTTGGTGATTGAGTAATTATGCATGGTAGGTATGGTCTGGTTAAAATAAATGTAGGAGTTATTAGGGTGGTGGGATTTGCATGTAGGGTAAGGGAGTGTAGTGAGGCTGAGTAGAGTAATGGCAAATGGAAAGGTTAGGACCAAGGCACAGCTGACCACAAAAAAAAAAAAAAAAACTATCAAGCAGAAAATGTGATAAATTACAAGTGATTTCCTTAAATAAGTATATGTATATCACAGAAATGTATGAAGGTGATTGGGTGGTGAGAATGGGAATAAATGGCTACAGAGAAACATTACATAATAACAAAGCTAGGATATAGGAGCTGGACTAGGAGTTCTTGTAGGTGGTAACAGTACCTATGGTTGCTTTACCAAACTGACAAGAATAAACATTTAATTAGGACTATTGTAAGGTCTGTAGTTCTGAGAAGCAGAGTATAGAGGAAAAATGTCTGGTCAAGAACAGGGATAAGAGCTAGAAATGAACAGAGGGGTAAGAAAGAGTTGGAAGTACGTCTCGGTGATGTGCAATAGGTAGCCTTTCTTTTAACAGATAAGGTGCAGTTAAATGTACATGATCAAAACATACATTTGAAATATGGTAGCCAAATACTGTGGAGCACAGTCCAGTTTACTGGTAGTCAATAAGGCTTCATGCTGGGTAGACAGGTAGCTTACAGTGTGAGTTCTTTAACCAGGGCATGTCAAGAAGGACTAACAATATAGAATATGCCGTTAAGCAGGGAAAAGGGGCAGAATAGTCCCATTAAAAGTTTAAAGTTCATTTAATTCACAATGGAAAGGCATACACAGGTTTATGAGCATGGAAAGGCTTGTTGATACACATAGGCTGCTTAGTAACAACAGGTGAGACTACATTTATTTTCCCCAGGATAAACTCTTACAATAGATATGGTCTTCATTACTAAGGAGCACAGACATTTTTTACAGGAAATAGTCATTCTATAGCAATCTCTGATCATGCTTTAATTGGTATAATGATTCAACTCCACCTAGATGTGGGGGATAAACTTTGTTGGATGAATCTGTATTATTGCAGTGGAGTGGATTTTAAGGAAAACATAGCCAACCTTTTTAGGAACCTTGGTTCCAAAATGCCTCCTGGAATAAAGGATGAGAGTCCGTTAAACAGGACTGTGCAGATTGGATGAAGTTTTATACTGGCCTGAAAATATCAATGTTGAATGCTAAAGTAAATGAGCTCCAACATGATCTTCTGTTGGTCCAATCAAGTTTAATAAAAGGTAGACAAAAGCAGTGGGCTAGATGATGGCATGAATTAGGAAAGCAGAACCAATATAAAGTGGATAAAAAACTATGGGCATTGAAAGTGAGGGACTTTCAGCTCTTTCTGGCAAGTTTAAAACAATTATCCTTCTGGTAGAGGCAGTAAACTATATAGATCGGTTAAAAAAAATCCAACACTTGGACTCTTGTAATACAGTGACTCATTCTAGGAAAAATATGAATCAGTCTGCTGCCTATTGTGTGGGACTTTTCTTGTGAATCAGTGTGAACTTGAGCTGATGGAGAGAATATTGGGCTAGTATTATCCCCGTAACCTTCTGAAATTGACAGAAGGCCAGACATCTATTTTAATCAGAAAAGTATATCAAGATGAGATGAAAGATTGCAAACTACATATCTAGACCTTGCAAAGGTGTTCAACATCATCCCACACTCGGGTATCATATATAAACTCTCACAACTAAATTTCAATACCTATGTAACTCATTGCACAGTAATTAGAGGAAATTAGGGTAGATAACTCTACCTCCTCCAAAAGATCTGTCAGTAATTTATAGTCCTTGGGTCACTACTCTTGGGTATTTACTTCTCTGAGGTCAAAGCTAATGTTAAGGGTTTGCGGCTGACCAAGATTACAGGTAACTGCACACTTGGTGCCATCATAAACTCTGCAAAGGACATGAAGATCCTCCAAGAGGGCCAATCCCAAACAAATAGCTGATGTCAAATCCATGGACCAAGACTAAATGCCAAGAAGTGAACTACTGTATCTTTTGGCAAATGTGATTCCCCTTGTAACTATCACATTGACAATACACCCCTTAAATTTGATCCCAAATTTAGGGATCCTCTAACCTATGTCATCAGTGAACTCTCCTTTGATCACCATGTAGACACTGTTGTAAAGAAAGTCATGTTCCATAATACAGCTCATATCTAAAGGTATTGGTCATGTCTGGTATGTAATTTTTTCCCTGTACTTGACACTCATTAGGTCAAACATTGAGTGGAATGTCCCCTTCAGTACATATGCATCCAAACACCTGCCATAACTGGAATGACCAGAATGCTTACTCACTAAAAAAGTCAAGGACCTAAATCAATAAAACTATGTAGACCATGTTAAAGCCTTGTTCCTTTTCACAGCATCATACAGCCTACTGAGAGGCAACTTCTGGTTTATATATAGAGCAGCAACAGTCTCTCTTCTGCCAAATTGATTACACATTCATATGTCTAATGGTACAGTAAGCACCTGTTCTAGGGATCTCAGTCTGTTTTGCAAAGTAAATAGAACATGCTGAAGTGCTAATAAGGTATCACAGAGAATACACCTTTGTGGAACTATCTTCTACTCCACATAAAGCAAATTACTTCTCTAACTCTATTTAAATGTAATTTGAATGAATGGATGTGTAACCAAAAATTCACCCCTGGTTTAGCACTCTGTCCCTCATGGATAAGGAAATCATGTAATGTACCAACATATCCTTATTCATCCCATCTCTGGATTATTCATATGCAAAATATATGGGCTAGAAACTACCATTGGGGTGTAAGGCTAGACTTCTTATTATTTTTACATATCAATAGCCTTGTAAACACCTATCGATATATGTACCTATAAGTGGCCATTATAAACTAAAGAAGGAGGGACTCCTGTTCATGACATGCTACCAGCAGAGTCATATGACTGAAGGAGAATGAGTTGCTAGGGGCATTTGTTCAATTAACTAATCAGGTTCTAGAGACAGGAGACCTCCAGATTACTCGTAGCAAGCTATTAGTATTTAAGTTATTATCAGCAAGATAAAATCCAACTTCAGTGAGTTCATTCTATCCAGTATTATTACTGAATCATGACTACAACCCCTTTGAAACTATTTTTGCTGATACTTAAGTTTTAATATTCTGCAGCTTCATCCACCTGCAACAGTCAAGATTAATTCCTGGTGGATCTTCTTTTAATATTCTGGTTATGGTCACTTTAATACTGGAAGGTGCAGCTACTCAGTTCCTTACATACTTGCTGGTGAGCCATGACACTGACGGAGCATTTGTTCAAGTCAGTTGTTTCTTTCTGTTTTTGATACTTAATGTCACAGATTTTCCTTCATTTTTTATTAGACTGGTGCAATCTCTGTACAATGAGGGGAAGTGCTGAGTAAGGCTTGGTGGTTGGCTGCTACACTCACAAGACGAACTTAACAAAGGTACCATTATTCTGTCATTTGTTTCCCTTATAATCAGAGCCATTAGCTGTGACCAATTTGTGGGTTTGCCTCCAAACCTCAAACAGGGATTTGTAATATATTTCCTTTGTTGGAAGAGTTCAGTGTGCTAGCTTGATATAGGATTAATATAAACAAAATGAGGGCAATTTTGGAGAAATGTGGGGTGAATGATGAGTTACACGTAAAATAGTTCTTCAAGGATAATACTCAAATGAAACTGCTGGGATTTATTTTCAGGAATAATACTGAAACAACAGTAAAAATAATTTTAAGTTTATATTGGACAAAACCTGATGTATTATAGTAATGGGGATGGATATCTTTGGACACACAACACAGAATAAGCAGTTATCTGGGATATTTTGCCACTTGTTTTTTACACAGCTCAGTGAATGCCATAGTTCTTTCTATAACACAGACTGTAATGACATTGCATGGATCAGTTTTTAGGTTTATTAGTATAAGGAATAATTTGAGAATTTCTTGGTAGCTGTTATCCTTTTTTCCAACAAAAGAGGTTGTCATTTCCTTGACTTTTTATGGTATATAAAGGCTTTCATTTTGAAAAAGGTATATTTTTTAAATGCAAATGGTTATAATCCAGTTAGGAAGACACTGATAACTGAAGTAGCAAATGACTATGATTTTATTTACTAATATGCCAGACTTTCATGAAATGAGGGAAGAGGCAGCAAGTGGACCATATCAGGCTTATAGAAAAGATAGACCACGGGATTTTCACACTGACAAAGACATAAAATTGGACTGAGTACATATAACCTTTAAATGGTAATGGGGTGATATATATACTGGATACTCCAATCAGATGGTTACTTGAACATGTATACAAGTTGCAGTTTTGGTAAGATCTTGTAATGGCAGAAAGACCGATGTTCAGAAAAGATTCTTCCACTGTGCACAAGTTGGGTCCTGAAAACAGACCTCCTTTGAAGGGCTGAGACTGAGGGCTCAGGACAGTAGTCTGACAGATGTCTTGTGAAAAGAATGACCTCTATGGTTTTGATGTTGGGATGAAGCCAGGTCTTCAGAATCTGTGGATAGGAGGTTGGTTATTTAAGCAATAACCGACAACATTGGTGTGATATATTAAGATTTACCCATGGCTTGTGTGCTTTAATCATGAGAGTAAAGCATGAGTGATTAAATAAAGCCAGCCATGGGTAAATCTTAATATACCACACCACAGAGTCAGTTATTGCTATTATACAATGACATTATTTAAGAAATAAATACTTACTTTTCTTAAATAATGTCCTTGTATAATGGCGCTGTGGTGTCCTTCCACTTATGGTACATTTCCTGTTGCCTATTTTGATGTACTTTGCATGCGTACGGGACTTGCATTCCCATGCATACTCAGTACATTAGTGCTCTGGAAAGGAAGCAACGGAGAAAAGAAGGTCTTTGTTGCTTCTTTTTTCTTTTCATTTTTTTAAACAAAAAAAAAAATGCTTTGGACAGTTTAGGGGTAGGACAGAGACAGAATGGAGGAAATACAAGGAAAAGCAGGTAGGTGTCTTTAGTTTTGAATAACATACCTGATTTTCCTAGTATTTTCTTTGTCTGTCTCTGGTATGTCTGGAGTCAGGATTTTTGGTTGTATTTATTTATTTTTGTTATAAAAATGAAAAATGATATTATATATTAATGGAAAAAAGTTTGGAGGAGACCAGACCTTTTTCCATTGGTATATGCTCAGATTTACAACGGGCACACTGATTGGGTTGACCAATCAGTGTGCTCAATTTTGAATATTAATCGCCAGTCATTGCATAATTCATTGCATAGTATAGTAAGGGACACAAGAACATTATTAACAGACACAGCCAATGTAGTCTAATGTTGAGAAGAGTCATTTGACATAGTTTGGGCTCATATCTCTAAACTGACTAGTTTTTCACAGAATGCCCAGATGTATGCCTTATATTTTCGGTGTGTTCTTCATAAAATTTATGGTTATATGGCAAATCATTAAGAACAATAGTCACTACATAATAACAAACATTTGAGTTTCCATGCAAATTGAGTTATTTTAGCAACTTTCTAAGTCTGTTAGAGCAATATTTAAATAGTCTCTGATTTTCAACCTTTGACCAGCCTGTTATTTCTGTTTTTGCCTAGAATTCTTGCAGTAAGAGGTTGAGATGAATGTTCGGGATATTTATGAAGATGGCCGCTGACTGCCTCTAAATGGTGGCATTTCAATCACTGAAAGGGAACTAGTAGTAAATGTAGGGCAGGTTGAAGAGATTAAGCTCTCAGATCACTTCAGAACATTTGAGGATCCCACAAAATAAGCTGAAGGCTGTTGCTTTCGATACAGAAGTCCGCTCTATTCAGATCAATTTGACTCTACTGTGATAACAATAAGTGTTTTAGAAAAATGAATGCGTAGCTGGATGGATTACTACAAAACTATGCATAACAATTTGCAGCTAGATATGACAATTTATCTGTGCAAATCTTCTTGCCTACATTAAAGAGTCATAGACTGGTCACAATAATAGTTAAAGTTTTATTTCTTGCAATATTCAAGTAGATCAGTGTCATGCTTATAATAAGCTTAACACTCATGTGTTACTTTTTAAAGTAAACCAAATTCTGTTGCATTGAGTATAATGCTTCCCACTTCATTTCCTGTAGCAATACAATGTTTTATATACCATGTAACAATTCATAATATGTTTTTATTTTTGATGAACTATGCATTATTGTTTAAATAGAAAGTCAAGCATTGTGTTTATTTTTACAGGATACTTTTCGTCACTAACTGCTGACAGAGCAAATGTATCTTAAAAGGCTTTGATGTCTGTACCTATCATCTGAATGCCTAAAATGAAGTGTATACTGTCTTACTGTCCTCTGTTATGTTTAGCACAAGTTTAGTTTGCTTTCTGATAATAGGATTACAACATGAGCAACTCCTAAGCAGTTATTAATAAGAGGCTTAAAAAACAGATGTAAATGAATATGAACAAAGCGTATTAAATGTGGCATGCATGATAATATCTTAAAAAGTGTGCATATAAAAGGCAAAATGACAAAAATGCATATTATTCAGATTAAGGCCTTAAAGTTTTCTGGAGTAGAGGATTCCAGTTATCAGCCTGTATTAGGAGCTTGTAATTCCAAAGTTGCATATGCTACAATTCTGTTCCCGTACTTTTCATCAATTTGTTTTATAATATAAAAAGCCAGTACTCTAAAATCAAAAAGCTGGTGAGATATAAAACATTGCTCTTTGGATATAAAATGTCAGTACTTCTCTAAAATCAAAAAGCTGCTGTGATAGATAAACAGCTAGAAGTTTGAAATAAGCTCTGATTGTTGTTAAATAAAATATGGTATGGGTGTTAAATCTGGCATTCCATGCATTAATGTCTTCTTTAAAAGGCTTATTTCTTGTTCTTTTGAGGGTGCTACTTCTAAGGCAGATGGTAAAAATGTCAAATGGCATAGTCTATTGCTTTTAGCTGTGCACATTACTATAGCTAGAATTACTTTGTTTTCAGTGTGTTGAAGCATGGGAATGAATTAGGTAACAGACTTATAGCTAGCACACATCTTTGTGCATTCCTATCACATTCGGCGATTGTATGCCTGTCTTTATACAGTTTTTGTCTCTAGTTTTTTAACAGACAGCCTAAAAGGAGAAGTAGTTAAGGCAAAAACAGCAGGAGGTATGCAGTATGTTCTGTGCAGCTGAAAAATATATTACTAAATAGGCCAAGATTTGAGATGCCAGATGGAGCATAAAAAGAGATGACAAATGGAGCACATGTGATTTACATGGCTTTCTGGGTGGGCAAGCGGCACTTTTTTTAGTTTCTGTCAATCATTCTGAGACCACCATGTACTAGTCTTTGCTGACGTTGCTTCTATTGACTCAAGTCATTTTTTTTCAAAGTAGACTCATTCAGATTAGAAGTTTTTATCAGTAATACAATGTCCGAATGAATGAATGCATGATCCATGACACTGCCCCAATGTTTAGAAACACTGGCTGATTTAAGCTTTAGATTGCTCTGTAAATGCAGTTTCAGTTTTATTTGTCCTGTGCCATGACTCATCTAATGAATGAAGTTACTACAAGGGCTTCCCATTAGGGAACCCAAGTATCCAGAAACAGTGCTGGTGACATCCTTTATATATATATGCATACCCTGTCTTTATTATGTGCCACCAGGATTTCCTTTACACATAGTTTTTCACAGGTGTATTGAAGGTGTGTTGGAAAATATTTGTTTAAGAGGATATTTGAACATGCTCACAGATAGCTGTGTCATCATTCTCATTATGTTAAATGTTGTTAGATTATGATTTATATGAGTCCACTGTTTATTATATATTTTGCATACCTTTTGGAGTAATTTTTTTCTCTTATTGAGTCTTACGTTTTATTTTGGCATTTCTCTGTTAAAAATAATAATGCCTTCCAGTTTAAGTGGTAGCTTTAATGCTGTTTTTCTTTTATGGAAGTGCTATGAAAAGACTCATGTTGTCTCAATTTTGCCTCAAGATGTAAGGGTTATATAAATTAAGGCTGGAAGAGAAACTTCTTTGTTAATCTAAATTTTCCACTGAACCAGAAGCATCCTGAATTGTAGAAATCCTCTGAAAGAGTAAAGGCCAGATCCTGAGCTCTCAAAAAATATCCACAAAACCTAGGTGTATCCTGCAATGCTCACTTTAGATATACATTAAATGTACTTAAATTATTTCTGTCTGATGAAATTCCATTCAAAGAACAAGATTTTGAGACATATCTAATAGTTTGTATTCATAATGGTCAAAGGATAACTCTGCAAATCATGTATTAAGTTGTCCACTTTTGTTTTTCTGTGAACATTTTTGCACTAACATGAGAGTAGTGTAATAGACCATATAATTTTTGAAAAAGGGGATTATTTGAAGTTTCTTTCCATATATCGAAACATTTATACCAAATAGACCAAGATGCTGAGTTGAGATAAGTCTATTCACTGAATTTTAAATCAACCATTCATGGTACAAACAAGCAAACTCCTTTTACACAATTTAAATATAATCTTTGTGTAACACAAATATCATAATGTTTCTTATTTATCTGGTTGGTTGGTTGGTTATTTAACTTGTGTGAGTAGACTACTTTAAGTATCATTTGTAGTCATGACACAGGCCAAAGATCATAAAATGGCTTAAGTGTAAAGTCCAGTAAATGGCAAGCTGTTTATTACAAGATCTGCAAAATGCAATATTAATAGACAAGTAAAAGAATAGCTGCTACACTAACTGGCACTGAACAAATAATCACAAGTGAGCCAATACTTTTTATTAAAGAGGAGTACAAATGGAAGTAGACCTGCAGAGACCAGACATCAGTCATCAGGATTCATTAATATAGTAAAACAGACTTTTCAAAACCCAAGCAGGAATATACTTTACTACCTTGTTGTACAACCCTTCAAAGAAGTTTATCAGGGGACAGAGAACATCTAGGATAAAACAGGAGGGTTTTGGATAAAACAGGATGCATTCATATTTGATACTACGGTATAAGATTATTCAAATTAGACCAGAATGGAAATGGAACAGACCACAGATGATCCCTATGCATCTTTGGCTCATGTCTAGAAATCTAATGATATAAAGAGGCATTAGCTCTGACAATGGTGTAGGCTACATCCAGGTGTGAGAAGTGTATTCACATGTCGAGTTCTGCAAAGGAGATACAGCTGATCTCCCAGTAAGTTTGTTTTCTTCCTTGGGGTGGAGAAGAGTACTGGAAAATAGAAAACAACAAGCGCTAGTAAATGAGAGATGGCTGCATGATGCAGGTAATGTTACTTTTTAAGTAGAGATTGTATATACTACACTTTTTCACATATAAGCATTGTTTACAGCTATATAAACATGTTAAATTCATGAAAATACAATATTTAATGCATTGTAATTGTTATAGGGAAATGAGTATTAACTAACTGTGTTTTCAGTTTCCAGCATTGATGAATTGCAATTTGAAAGTGAATAACTGGGAATTAAATTTTTAGCTGGATGCAAGTGTGTTATTTGACATACTATTATTTAAATAGCTGACCATGCCATATGATATTGGAATCTATTTCTGTTGCAAGGATTATATTGGCTATTCTCCCAACCTTCCATATATCTAGAGCTTTGAAACCAGTACAGGAATAGAATAAAAGGACACAAACATATATTTTATAATATTAACTGCACAGGAAATAAAATGTGTCCTGGCCACTTACAAATATGTGTTTAATATTAATAATTTATTGAGAGAAAATGTATAGTGATATTATACTGACTCTCCTCCTGGCTGCTGTGTACCCCTGGCCCAGTGCACCTGCTTCTATTGTTCTTATAACCTTCTATCCTGCGTATCTACCTGCCTATCCTTCAAGGATCCCCCAGTATAAAGTCACCCAGCACAACTACATCCGAAAAGAAGTTGCTGTCCTATACTCAAACTCCTCTCCATCAAAAGAATCAGAGAAACGTATAACCTTCTATCCTGCTGTAAGACTTGCATATCTACCTGCCTATCCTTCAAGGATCCCCCCCAATATAAAGTCAGCCATCACAACTACATCCTAAAGGAAGTTGCTGTCCTATATTCAAACTCCCCTCCATCAAAAGAATCAGAGAAACGTATAACCTTCTATCCTGCTGTAAGACTTGCATATCTACCTGCCTATCCTTCAAGGACCCCCCAATATAAAGTCAACCATCACAACTACATCCTAAAGGAAGTTGCTGTCCTATATTCAAACTCCCCTCCATCAAAAGAATCAGAGAAAGTATGTCTGACCTCTCATATAAGCTGTGAAGTTGAATTGTATTTACGATTACATTAAAACCAAGACATTTTTTACAGTTTAGTATTTTTTGTATTAAATCTCCCACCTAAACCTGGCACCCAACAGCCTTACCCACTTTCTACCCTATAGGGTATTTGTCTCTCCTTAATTCGGCTTTACCAGCTCTGTCCTCTTTTTTTCTGCTCCTTCTTAATAGCTACTAGGAGCGTTATCTAGCTTCAAATCAGCTGTGCATTCGCGACAGTGATTATTGCTACAATGTGCCATTATCGTAGATTCTGCTGTCCACCATTTACTATTTCTAAAGTTTAGCAATATCAGAGGGGCATAACATTGCCTGGGCACACTGTTTTAGGCACAATTTGAAATCTGAATTTCTTCTTGGAAGGGTTGCTAAAACAGCTGTAAAATGCAGACTTGTTCTTTATACTTTTTTTCCATAGCTACTTTACCCTTTCATATGAGAGAGTAGTAGCATAAATTAACCCTGCTTAATAAGAGGCTGTGTCCTCTTTCCTATTTCCTCCCGGACCTAAGTAGTTACTTTCTTGCTTAAAAGTGGAGGCTCTCCTCCCAAATAGAGGAGCTCCCACCAAACTAATACCCTTTTCCATTTTAGTCTATTGGCTCACCATCACCTGTTTTATTGGAAATGTTGTCTGCAATGATTTACTGTGTGCTGAATATACTCCCTGTTTCTGGCTAATGAAGTTTTATCCCATGACTACAGCCAAAAGTAAAGGTATTCCTATGCTGTATAATAGTTGTTTAACTTACCTTGCTTGACACCACTAGGTCCATGTGGACTGTCACCTGTTTTACTCATGATCTATTGAAATGTTATTTTTTATACTGTTTAATGCTTGTAGTCTAATCTATATTAGTGTTTGCTAAAATAATGTATTGCGATTTACCCTATATGGTTTGTAATTGATTTAGAATATAGAATCATCCTTGTGTTGAGTTTTATTAGAGCACCAATCTTCTGTGTATTTGTAGCTTTCAAAGTAGGAGTGCATGTGTAAGGTGTTTTTTATTAATGTTTATTTGCCTCTCATCCTTAATTGTTCTATGCCTAATGCTATAATTATTACTGTTCATTTATTTAATTCTGCTACTTTTCTCTCTTATCCCTAAACTACCTAGCTTATAACCATCTATCCTGCTGTAAGACATTCGTATCTACCTACCTATCCTTCAAGGACCCCCCCAAAATAAAGTCAACCATCACAACTAAACCCAAAATGAAGTTGCTGTCCTATATTCAAACCCCCCTCCATCAAAAGAATCAGAGAAAGTATTTCTGACTTCTCATCTAAGCTGTGAAGTTGAATTGTATTTACTATTACATTAAAACTAAGACATGTTTTACAGTTTAGTATTTTTTATATTAAATCTCCCACCTGAACCTGGTACCCAGCAGCCTCACCCCCTATCTGCCCTATAGGGTATTTGTCTCTCCTTAATTCTAATTTATCAGCTCTGTCCTCTTTTTTTCTGCTCCTTCCTAATAGCTTGAATGTAATTTTATCATTTCTCCTCTAGGTGGCTCCCTTCCCTAGGCTCCTATAAGCTTCTAAATATTCCTTACCTTTATCTCTTTTGGAATATTACTAGACCACTCTGTAACACTTTTTTGTCTTGTATTTTATCTGCAATTTGTATAGTCCCTTTTCCTTTCCTTAAATTCCTTCTACAGTCCTTTATCCCTTGTTACTGAATAAATCTACTAGCACTCCTCTCTTACCTTGAACTTTTAAGAAAATAGTAACAATCAGCTGTTCACAGATTGTTTCTGGGAGCTCTTCCTCACTTGTTCTAACACGCTCCATTTGCCCTGTGGGCTGACTCTGCTCCCCTTCCCTACACCCAAATATCACCCACCCCAGTGCACTTCCCCTTATACATCTCAAGCCACACCTTCATCCTTTAGTAACCAATAGCTCTCTCTATCTCATTAAATACTTATCTTATCACTTTCTACCTCCCACTACCTAATTTCCCTTTAACAACTCCACCCTTTAACTTCCTTTCTATTTAATCACATATCTCCCAGCTTCTAGCATCTTATTTCTCCCAGCCATGGCTATTTTAGGCAGGCCAGGACTCTACAATGTGCTCCTCTTTCTCACAATTCTTACCCCCCCCCTACTTATTTCCCATTACCTTACTCATTAAGAACTTCTTAGCCTTACTAGATTTCATCACTCCTTAAAACAAACCACTCACTCTTCTAGCCTCACAAACCCACAGTAACATAACATCCTCATCATCCTACCTTCTACCACAATTTCATAGAATATCCCATATTAAGTATCCCCATAGTAGAAAACTAATCCCTATTCTCTGTAAACTCTTGAAACACCTACATAGGCCACTAAGGCACCTACTACTACATGGTGATATTCATCCTAACCCAGGTCCAAACAATACCATCTCTGATCCCCTTTCTTACCATCCCATCACTTCTCATACCCTCAATAGTACTCATAACTCTCTTCTTATAGGCCACCTCAATATACATAGCCTAAATGAAATAACCCAACTTCATGCCCTGCTAGATGTGCACTCTTTTGATATCCTATGTCTTACAGAAACATGGCTCAAACCAGTAACTAAGGATCATGATATAATCCCACCAGCTTATAACATCCTGAGACTTGACCGTCTAAATAAAAAGGGTGTTGGGGTAGCAATACTATAGAAATCTGAATTACAGGTTATACCACTAGATATTCAACCTCCCTCAACCAGTAATGCTGAAATTATAATCTCTAAACTACAGATAAATGCTAATAAATCATTATACATAATTTGCTCCTATATCCCTCCAGGCAACAACATTAATACTCTTGAAAATGTCCTCAACTGGCTCTCCACATCCTTCCCACAAGAAACCATACTCCTTGGAAACTTTAACATTGACTGGAACTGTTGTAACTCTTTCAACCAACTACTCACATAAACCTTTATGGCTTTAATCAAACTATCACCTCCACTACCAGAACCCATAAACCTAGCAATAAGCAAGCCACCTTAGACTCGATACTAGTTAACAGTAATCCCCTCTCTTATAAAACAGGTATGCTTCCTGATGATATTAGTGAGCATTTTCTTACCTTTATAACTAGACAAAAGACCCAAGCAAACAATCTTCAGAGCTTCCTGTAACAAAATAAACTTCAACTCAGCTAGCTTCCAAGCCGAACTCAAAGCATGCACTTGGTCACCCCTAAAATATGTAACTCTTAACAAAGCAGTCTCTTACTTTAACAATAAATTCCTGCAAATCCTAGAACACCATGCCCCCTCTCGTACTGTCAGAACTAAGAGCAAACCTGTGCCTTGGCTCACAAAAGAGACGAGGCAAAAAATGCTTCAAAGAAATAGAATCTGGTCTAAATGGAGAAATACTAAAAACCTGACTGATCATAAAATCTTTAGACAGCTAAGAAATTCCACAAAAAATTAATACTCCAAGATAAAAAAAAACTATTACCTTAAACTCCAGCAAGCCCAACATCAACACCCACAAAAAATCTGGTTAGGTATAAATAGCCTACTCCACCCAGGGCACTCCAAAACTCCAACCCTATCTAATTTGACTCAGAATTCTCCCAGCCATATTGCCAATTCTTTTAATATTTTTTTTTTCTGAAACAGTCCAATCATTAGCAAACATCTTATCACCTGCCAGCATCTCTATGACACTCTCACTAACCAATTTACCTCCTGCCCTACAACTTCAGTCTGTTCCAACATCTCTCATCCATACCCTACTTCATAAACTAAAACCATGCACTCCTTCAGCTAAACTTCTTCCAGCTGAATTTCTGCAAATCGCTGCTGGAGTACTTGCATACCCTATCTCCATCTTAATAAACAGAACCCTTACAGATGGCTCTATACCATCTCTTTGGAAAGTCTCACATATTATCCCACTACATAAGGGAGGTAACTCAACTGAACTCTCTAACTTCCATCCCATAGCTCTTTCTCCTTTAGCAAAAATCATGGAGAGATACATTCATCTGCAACTACTTGATCATCTCTTCCAAAATAATCTATTAGCTGACTGTCAGCATGGCTTTAGGCCCTTTCATAGTACTGCAACTGAGTTCCTATCCTTTTCTGACTGTATTAATAAAAATCGTAACAACAACCTGCTCTCCTCTGCTCTCTTTATAGACCTCTCCAAAGCCTTTGACATGGTGAATCATCACTTAACGTTAAATATACTTACTTCACTTTCAATAGACACTCATGCAGTCAAATGGTTTAAGTCCTATCTAGGAAATAAATGATCTGAAAACATCCCTACCTCAAACCACCTGCATACAATATGCCGATGACTCTACATTAATTTGTGCTTCAGCATCTTACTCTGAACTGCAGTCTAGCACCCAAAAAGTGTTTACCTTAGTTGAAAACTGATTCTATAAATGCTGTCTCCTCCTAAACCCTAAAAAAAACTAAACTTCTACTGTTCACCCCTACCCAGAAGTCTCCCCCTATCAATTTCACTGTTGTATCAAATAATGCACTGTAATAGTATCTGACACAATAACTAAACAATTAGGCATAACAATTGATCATAATCTTAATTTTGACTCACACATAAACTTAACCATCAAATCAGTTAATAGAAAACTTGGTTTCCTTTACAGGCTAAAACCCTTCCGTACATCTACAGCCAGGGCTACTATCGCCCAAACACACTTATTCTCCACCCTTCTCTATGCTTCCCCAGTTTACACTAATCTATCCAAAAACAATCTCAGTAAGCTGGCCACCTCTTATAATAACACTGCCAGATTTGCCACTGGTTCCCCATTCTGAACTCTCCATTGCCAAAATCTGAAAAAGCTAGGATGGCTGGAACTGCAAAACCAGCTTCATCTTCAGCAACTATCACCCACAAGATCTTGTATCATCCCACAAATACTCCCATACTCTCTAACCTTATCAACCCATATAAAAATCTGAGAACCCTACGCTCAGCTAATAATTTACTAGTAGCAACTCTTAAATCCAACAATAAATCTGGTGATTGCCTATTTACTAACACCACTGGAAACTCTTGGAACAAGCTTCCTAATAAACTAACATCCTTGATATCCACTCCACTTTTCAAGAAGCAACTAAGAATCTTCCTAAATTCACAATGGCTATGCCCATGTACTAATCCTGACTGAAACACTTTTGACATGACCAACCTTTTCTAGTTTATAAGTTTCTTTTTTATCTATTGTGTTCTAACTGCTCTAATCTGTTTACATATCAATCCTGTATATATTAAGCTATATGTTCTTGCTTATTCATTTCATTTTTTTTGTCATTTTATGAAATATAAACCTAATTAAAAGGGGTTTTTTATGTTTAATCGATTTTGGAAATTATCCCCTTATGTCTTTTCTTACTTATGTATGTCAATTTGTATAACACTATTGTGGAGCTTTTCTCCCCAGGCCTCTACTGAAAATGGACATATATCCAATTAGACTAGCCCGGTCAACAAATGCAAAATAAAACTAAATAAATAAATAATTAGTGATGAACACACATTATTTTGCAAACTAAGACAAATTTTAAAATCCGTTGTTCCTCATCAGCTATAAAGGCATTTAGACATTTTCAAGTATATCATAGTAAATTTATCTCTCTATTTTTATGTATTTCGTTCAGATGGATTTGTGTTACTAATTGTTTCTTTAAATTGTAGCTGCTGTTTAATAAGTATTTGTTATGAAAACATTAGATGTAACTGTGTAACATGCCTTATTTTATATGTTAATCTAAATCCTGTAATAACATCATAATTAATAGAGATTAACATGTTCAGGAAAGGAAAGTGGGAATAATGTACAGCAAAATGTTTTAAAGAGCTTGAAGCAGTATAGCAGAAAAAAAATCCTTTGTATCTCAACGTATTTACATATAGAATTAGAATACTATACAGTTACAGGTTAATATAAACATTGTTGCTTTTCCCTCTTCTCTTGTATATGTGAATGTGTTGAAAGACAGATGGGAAAGCAAATGTAGATATCATGTCTCCCTCATATTCTAGGGTCTGTCATATAGCAGATTAAGATTTAAATGATAAGAAACAGAAAAATAATGACATTTTCATCTGGTGTGATCATAGTACTTCCTTTACTGGCATCTTAAGTATTCAGCATTATGAAAGACAGACACCTTATATCTCATTGCCTTACAAGTGTACTTCTTAAGATTCTTTAGTTGATGATTATGTCATAATATATATATATATATATATATATATATATATATATATATATATATATATATATAGATAGATAGATAGATATGTATCTACTCATTTTAGCCCATACATCAACCTCAAAAGGTCAACAAAACAAACACTGACACATCACAGTGTATGTACTAAGAAAGATCCTCAGTGCATGCGATTTTCAGATAAAGATATAGATATAGATATATAGATATGTGCAAACTCCAAGATAGCACAGTCCCAGAGCAAAGGGAATATTCTCCTTCCTGGGGATTGTCGATCTAGTGCACCTGTTGACCATCTGCACATATCAAGTAAATGCAGGTGATTAAACATATTTCGACAAACCTAAATTTAGACCAAATGTAGGGCACCCATACACACATATATATATATATATATATATATATATATATATATATATATATATAGATAGATAGATAGATATGTAGATATATACATATATTTATAAGTTTAACAAAACATAGGCAACAAAAATGACCAAAGAAAGAAACAAAGCATTTCCTTTTCTAACTGCTAATTCTGAAACCCTACTATGTCATTCAGCCCAAGATTGTCTGAATAGTGACAGTGATTTACAAAATTATATGTAAAATAAGTTTATGGGTTAGAGTTAAGAGTTAGTGCTAGGAGCAAGAGCAGGGTTGGTGTTAGCATGCATTACTAAGTTAGGCTTAATGACTATTACACGGAGTGTAAGATGAAAGACCTGTTTGTGCACCCTATTCCTACTCCTGCTTGTAACTCTAATGAATTATCCTGACAATGTAGGATTACTACCATAGTCAGTTTTATGAGTACATATAAATTATTTGCCAGGCATTGAATATTGTCTCATAGTGGGCTCCATAGTGAAATGTCTGCAGTTGTAATACAAAGTGCTAGCAGAAGGAGAAAAAAGGCTAAAAGTGCAGCAGAATAAGCATTGTTCTTCTCCTTTAAACTTTTGCAGGGGGCAAACCTCCTACAACCCACAAACTTAGATATACCACCTCCAATATAGCCATACCATGGAGAAAAGGACGTAATCCAGGAGATGTTCATCTTGTACTTGGTATATACAAGTCTGTGTTTTTTTGGCCACTCAGTCTCTGTATTTCATGCAAGTACCAGCTTTTCTAATAGTTATCCTCAAAATTTTTGCATGTTCATATTATCTAATTTATAATCAATGTGCAAAATAGGACTGCATGGATAAGGCAATCCCAAGCAAAACAAAGACTCTTTGTACCAAAGGCAAGCGCCCACTCTGGTGGACCCCAGCCATAAACAAACTCTACAACAAAAGGAGGAAGCTACTACAAGAAAAATTTAAATGATAAGAAAAAAAGAAAAAAAAGCCCTTTCATCATCAATGAGTACTGGTTTCCCATTCTGAACTCTCCATTGCCAAAATCTGAAAAAGCTAGGATGGCTGGAACTGCAAAACCAGCTTCATCTTCAGCAACTATCACCCACAAGATCTTGTATCATCCCACAAATACTCCCATACTCTCTAACCTTATCAACCCATATAAAAATCTGAGAACCCTACGCTCAGCTAATAAGTTACTAGTAGCAACTCTTAAATCCAACAATAAATCTGGTGATTGTCTATTTACTAACACCACTGGAAACTCTTGGAACAAGCTTCCTAATAAACTAACATCCTTGATATCCACTCCACTTTTCAAGAAGCAACTAAGAATCTTCCTAAATTCACAATGGCTATGCCCATGTACTAATCCTGACTGAAACACTTTTGACATGACCAACCTTTTCTAGTTTATAAGTTTCTTTTTTATCTATTGTGTTCTAACTGCTCTAATCTGTTTACATATCAATCCTGTATATATTAAGCTATATGTTCTTGCTTATTCATTTCATTTTTTTGTCATTTTATGAAATATAAACCTAATTAAAAGGTTTTTTTTTATGTTTAATCGATTTTGGAAATTATCCCCTTATGTCTTTTCTTACTTATGTATGTCAATTTGTATAACACTATTGTGGAGCTTTTCTCCCCAGGCCTCTACTGAAAATGGACATATATCCAATTAGACTAGCCCGGTCAACAAATGCAAAATAAAAATAAATAAATAAATAATTAGTGATGAACACACATTATTTTGCAAACTAAGACAAATTTTAAAATCCGTTGTTCCTCATCAGCTATAAAGGCATTTAGACATTTTCAAGTATATCATAGTAAATTTATCTCTCTATTTTTATGTATTTCATTCAGATGGATTTGTGTTACTAATTGTTTCTTTAAATTGTAGCTGCTGTTTAATAAGTATTTGTTATGAAAACATTAGATGTAACTGTGTAACATGCCTTACTTTATATGTTAATCTAAATCCTGTAGTAACATCATAATTATTAGAGATTAACATGTTCAGGAAAGGAAAGTGGGAATAATGTACAGCAAAATGTTTTAAAGAGCTTGAAGCAGTATAGCAGAAAAAAAATCCTTTGTATCTCAACGTATTTACATATAGAATTAGAATACTATACAGTTACAGGTTAATATAATCATTGTTGCTTTTCCCTCTTCTCTTGTATATGTGAATGTGTTGAAAGACAGATGGGAAAGCAAATGTAGATATCATGTCTCCCTCATATTCTAGGGTCTGTCATATAGCAGATTAAGATTTAAATGATAAGAAACAGAAAAATAATGACATTTTCATCTGGTGTGATCATAGTACTTCCTTTACTGGCATCTTAAGTATTCAACATTATGAAAGACAGACACCTTATATCTCATTGCCTTACAAGTATACTTCTTAAGATTCTTTAGTTGATGATTATGTCATAATATATATATATATATATATATATATATATATATATATATATATATATATATATATATATAGATAGATAGATAGATATGTATCTACTCACTTTAGCCCATACATCAACCTCAAAAGGTCAACAAAACAAACACTGACACATCACAGTGTATGTACTAAGAAAGATCCTCAGTGCATGTGATTTTCAGATAAAGATATAGATATAGATATATAGATATGTGCAAACTCCAAGATAGCACAGTCCCAGAGCAAAGGGAATATTCTCCTTCCTGGGGATTGTCGATCTAGTGCACCTATTGACCATCTGCATATATCAAGTAAATGCAGGTGATTAAACATATTTCGACAAACCTAAATTTAGACCAAATGTAGGGCACCCATACACACATATATATATATATATATATATATATATATATATATATATATATATAGATAGATAGATAGATATGTAGATATATACATATATTTATAAGTTTAACAAAACATAGGCAACAAAAATGACCAAAGAAAGAAACAAAGCATTTCCTTTTCTAATTGCTAATTCTGAAACCCTACTATGTCATTCAGCCCAAGATTGTCTGAATAGTGACAGTGATTTACAAAATTATTTGTAAAATAAGTTTATGGGTTAGAGTTAAGAGTTAGTGTTAGGAGCAGGAGCAGGGTTAGTGTTAGCATGCATTACTTAGTTAGGCTTAATGACTATTACATGGAGTGTAAGATGAAAGACCTGTTTGTGCACCCTATTCCTACTCCTGCTTGTAACTCTAATGAATTATCCTGACAATGTAGGATTACTACCATAGTCAGTTTTATGAGTACATATAAATTATTTGCCAGGCATTGAATATTGTCTCATAGTGGGCTCCATAGTGAAATGTCTGCAGTTGTAATACAAAGTGCTAGCAGAAGGAGAAAAAAGGCTAAAAGTGCAGCAGAATAAGCATTGTTCTTCTCCTTTAAACTTTTGCAGGGGGCAAACCTCCTACAACCCACAAACTTAGATATACCACCTCCAAGATAGCCATACCATGGAGTAAAGGGCGAAATCCAGGAGATGTTCATCTTGTACTTGGTATATACAAGTCTGTGTTTTTTTGGCCACTCAGTCTCTGTATTTCATGCAAGTACCAGCTTTTCTAATAGTTATCCTCAAAATTTTTGCATGTTCATATTATCTAATTTATAATCAATGTGCAAAATAGGACTGCATGGATAAGGCAATCCCAAGCAAAACAAAGACTCTTTGTACCAAAGGCAAGCGTCCACTCTGGTGGACCCCAGCCATAAACAAACTCTACAACAAAAGGAGGAAGCTACTACAAGATAGAGCAAAATCCTTAAAAGGTAAGACACCCTTGATCACTATAAGTAAAAAACTAAGAGCTCTCATAAAATCATCCAAAGCAAATTTTGAGAGAAAAATAGCTAAAGACTCAAAAGACAATCATAAGGCCTTCTTTAGCTATGTTAGAAACCTGGGAGGAAACTCCCAGATATGCTCAGAACTAGTTCAAAATGATGTGAAGATTACTGATCCTACAGACATTGCCAACATACTGGCTGACAGGTTCAGTGCAAACTTCTCCCCTCCCCAAAGGAGAGATATCTATACCAAGCGATTGCAGCCCCCAAACATCTCCAACGCCCAAGTGAGAACTGCTCTCTCAAAGCAAAAACACAGCATCCATGGGACCTGATGGTGTCCCCGGCTGTGTGCTCCACGAACTCAACGAGGAATTAAACCCACAGCTAGGACAGCTGTTTAATCATAGTCTTACCTCTGGATACTGCAACTGTGGTCCCACTTCACAAAGGCGGTGCCTCCACCGACCCTGGAAATTACCGGCCCATTAGCTTGACAAGCCTTATCTGCAAAGCCATGGAGAGGATCATAATGGACCTCATAAATAAAGACATAGAATTTGCAGACTTTGGATCCATCCCAGTTTGGCTTTGTCAAAGGCTGATCATGCCTTCTAAACTTGGTTGACTTTTGAAACAGTCACCAAAGCCATTGATGAGGGAAAGGCAGTCCATACAGCCTACCTCGATCTGGCGAAGGCCTTTGATACAATACCCCACTCGGGTATCATTGAAAAACTCATCAGCTTAAATGTTAACCCATACATCACAAGATGGGTTGCAAACTGGCTGAGTGACAGAACCCACAGGGTCAGAGTTGCTGGCGCCATGTCAGACTCAAAGCCTGTCACAAGTGGTGTACCACAGGGCTCAGTCCTGGGCCCACTCTTGTTTGGCATCTACTTTTCCGAAGTACAAGCAAACACAGGAGGGTTATGGCTGACAAAGTTTGCAGATGACTGCAAACTGGGCGCCATAGTAGAAAACACATCTGACACAGATATCCTTCAGAAGGGTCTCACAGAAGCGGATAACTGGTGCCAGAGCCATGGCCTAAAGTTAAATGCCAAAAATGCATAGTCATACCCTTCGGGAAAAACAAGGTTACCCTAGCTACCAAATAGGTGGCAATCCACTGAGTACAGAAGAAGTTATCAGGGACCTGGGGACCCAGGTTGATAGTAGTCTGTCATTCGACACCCATGTAGCTAAAGTAGTTAGGAAGACCTTCTACATTGCCCACCTTATCATGAAGGGATTCTCATCTAGATCAAGGGAGGTCATAGTCTCCCTATACTCATCACTCATCAGACCAATGATTGAGTACAATGCCCCATTGAATGTATCTGACCCGACACTTGCAGCAGCTGGAGAGGCCACAAAAGTTCCTCACCAAAAGGATAAAGGGTCTCAAACATCTGTCCTATGCTGCCCGACTGAAAGAACTCCAGCTCTATTCAGTCGCTACCGCTTGCTCAGAGGTGACCTTTGCCTAACATACAAGGCCATGTCAAACCCAGATTTGATGAATATGCTTCACCTCAAAAATCTAGATCCGTCAGAGCCACAAGGGCGGGAGACTTAAACCTCGACACGGCTATTAATAGGACGTGCTGGAGGGATAGATTCATCACCCAAAGACTCCTATGCTGTGGTATAAAATCCCGGTATATGTGAGGCAGAGCACCTCGCTGGCCTTGTTCAAGAGAAATCTTGACCAATGGATGGGAGATCGCAGATATACCCCAGGGATTACCTCAGTGTCACTGCTCAACAGAGGCACAGCAAAATAATGGGTATAGTTCCCCATACTAAAGGGGTGGCGTAAGCCATAAAACTATGGGCTAGGCTTGTAAATGCCCTCGGGCAGATAGCCTAGTATGAACCTATGAACCTATGAACCTAAGATTTGCCTATGATTTTATCTAGCATTTTTTCTAAATCAGCATTATCAAAAATGTATAAAATTGCTCTGGACTACAAAGATTTAAGAATTATATTGAAATTATAAAAATGCATGAATGACCCTAATCTTTCTCATAATGACAAATAATTTGTATTGAAATCTATAAGTAAAACAACTTAATCTCCATTCTGCATAATGTTTATTTGGAAATGTTTGCATTTTATACTCAGTTTATGATCAGCAAAATATCAAATGCCAGCTTACTTCATAGGGTCATGTTGTCTGCGAACAAATGAATCATTGAGGTGGGCGTGATGAGGCGTATCCACTTTTTAAGGTATCACTATGCCTCCGCTTGCAAGATTTGTCAGCAGGCCCAACAAATGTGGAGAGGATGGAGCCTGCTGGCAGTGACTGTGCAGATAAGAGGTTGTGGCTTACATTGTGGGCTTGCAGGCTGTGTGGTGATAGTTTAGTCACCTTTACTGCACTGGATTTAGTTTATTTATACAAAAAAAAATGAAAGAAATTAATGAGAAACTAGGTGCTTAGCACTGTTAGATCAGTGATTTGCGAGTTGTGCTTATGGCAGACATGGATGGGGTTGTTTATTTATTATTAAAAAAAAGAGAGAGTTTAAAAGTATTAGAGGATCTAGTCCTTCAGGAATTTTGGGTGACTAGTGAAGTCACTTCATCTGACAGGTGAGGAGTTTATTAATTAACTTGCTTTGATTAGTAAATATATACATATATAAATAATAAATAATTAAAAATAAATAAATAACTATATTGTAAGTGTGCAAAGCAATCCTTGGCTTGATGGATTTGACTTGCTTTTTGCGTTGATTGTAGGGTTTTTAATTTGAGGGTAATTAAATAATAAAGTAACAATCATAAAGTAATAAACAAATAGTTATTCTCAATAATCTTAAATATTAAAGAGTCTTGTTACTTCCTAAGACTGTTTGAGGGAATTTTTAGTATTCTTGTGTTTTAATACAGTGACCTGCCTTCCTTGAGGCATGTATTTTCTCTGGAACAATCTTTGCACAGTTACCTATTTGTTGAGGGGTTTCGGTTAAGATTGATAGACTTCTGATGATGCTGCTTCTATTTTCAGGGAGGCTGTATTGACACTGTATGCCATCAAGCTTTAAATTCTTATTTTACTCAAGCAGATTTATGTGAATGTGGGTGTGAGAGTGGTGTCAGGGTGTCACGGGAGTGCATAATTTATATTACCAATTTTAGAATTTTAAGTTATAGTTTCAGTTGGGGTGCTTGTCTTTTGTTTTGTCAGTCACTTGGTGTAGTCTGCTATGGATTGGTTGAGAATAAATACCTGATTCAATATGGGGATGTTTTGGATTTTGCTTATAGGGTAGTCAATCAAAGTTTTAGTATTATGCTCTTAGCTCTAATTCTTGAGCAAGTTTAGTAAGGGAATGGTTTAGGTCCAGCTCATCAACATGGAGATGGTGTATTTAAGTAAACTTATTTTGCTTGAGTTTAAGCCCTTGTAGCTGGCACCAGGGATGGTTGATGTTCTTGTAAGTATGAGTAACAGATGTTATAAGTAGTAAGGGGTATTATTAAAAAACAAAAATTCTTTCACTATGGCACATGGCACAATCTTATTATAATGATTGTCACTTTTTCTGGGGGTTCAGTTGCATAAGGCACCCGTGGATAATTTTTTTTGGCTGCTCCAGGATCCCCCTTCACTGGGCTTGTTGTTTAACTTGTTTCCTATTTTCAGTCAGGGAACTAAGGTCACATCCATGACTTTTGGACAGAATTAATTGTGGCATTCTGTACCCCCCCTGCAGCAGATTATCAGTTTTCATTCACTGGTGTATCTTGTCAGTCATTGTGGAAGAAAGGCAACCATTTTATGAACTTTACATTCTAGAACCCAGCAGCAGCATAACATCCAAGGATTCACTAGGTTGGCAATTTTAACTGGAATTCTAGGTTTAGTTAGCTTGTCATATCACCCCCCCCCCTTTTTTTCCCCTATGTATATCCTGTCTATTTTTCAGGTTCTGCTACAGTCTAGTCAATTGAGGAGACGTGGCTTTGTCTGTCACTGGAGGATCAAGAAACATCGCTGGCAGCTGAGCAGGACCAGAACTCCAAGAAGAGACTGCCACTGAATACAGAAAGGGTTTCAGCTGATGGAACAGCCCTGGCCAAGAAGGCTCGAAAGAAGACAAACAGAGATTCCTGTGGTCAAAGGGTCACCCTTCCAGCCTGTCCAAAGTATTATCAGAAGCCCAAGGTAATGTCTCTGTTTGGTCAGCAGGACTTATCATTAATGGTAGGGATCACTCTTCTGAAGACTCTTTAGATACATTTATAAATTTTTTGCTGGAAGAGGGGAGGGTTAGGCTTAGCCCTAGAAAGAACTTTGATGCCTCTGCAGCTGTGGTTAACAGAGAGAGAGTAGGTACTGATGCTGGCTAGGATGTACACCCATCTTTACCCAGCTTGCATATTGTGTACGAGGAAGTCAGTGGTTCAGGGAGGGAGGCCTTACCTCATCTAGATTAGTGTGTCCCCCAATCCTTGTCCCCCATTGCTACTTTCAGCCTTTCAGGTTTCAGTTCCTTGGGGTCTCATATCATGGCACATGTTTCCACCAAGCTCAAAGGCAAGATTATCAAAAGGCAGTTTGTAGATATCTTCAAACTAGTGGACACTGAGGGAATTAAGTGCATTTTGTATGCTGATAACATGTCTAACAAGGACTTGATGGCAGTCTTAGCAGCCATCAGGAAGAAGGCATCAACCAGGACACTGGTAAGGAACTGGGATACTTGGTCACTGGACTTTGTGTTGTTCGTAGGGGTGATTATCGAGAAGGACACCTGTCAGGCTCTGCCTTTATTAGCTTACTTTGTGGCCATAAGGGAAGCCCGCCATGTGAAAGGTGATTCTGGTTGCTTGAATTATGATCAACATTTTAGGAAACTGAAAGCTCTTGATAAGTGCCTCAGGTTGGAGTTGAAGCATCATGATATATGCTCAGTGCAATGATGGGCAAGCTGGTGCCATCAGGATTGATGGAGGGTGTGTTAATACAAAGGAAACAAAGTTTTGCTGAGCCTTCAAACATGGCTTGGCCTCCTTGCAGATATAACCACTTGTGATGGGGATGTGGGAAAAGTCACCCTGCCTTCAGGTGCTGGGGGCTTTTTGCCAAGGAAAGGGCTGTTTTCCCACTTCTCAGGTAGAAGGTGAGATTATGGGTGTGTAACACCTGCTTTTGGTTTAAGAAACCTTTTTGTGGCCACATGGGGTCTTTAGCAGGGGTCTTAAGCACACCACAGTGGGCTTATTCCCCCATTTGCCTAGATACATTGACGCACCTATTGTCAGTTTATCTAAATGAGAGGGCAGTGACCACTCTTCTTAAAGGCTTCTCCAAGGACTTTCCTTTTCATTCATAGGTTCATAGGTGATTACTAGGCTAATGGCACAAAAGCCTTTACAAGCTTATCCAATCATACCCAGGATATGACAGTATTATATCTTAATTCTCCAGATATGGGTGGGTAGTACTGTGGTGGTGGGTCTTTGGGTGTTGGAGCCCTGAGTGATTTTACAGACTGCCTTTGTCCATAGGGGATATGGGCAGTAGCTCAGGAGTGAATTTAGGGATCCCCATTCATTTATCCAAATACTTTTTGTGAGGGGTGCACTTTGTTTTAAGAAGATGGGGAGTTTATTCTATAGATTTTGGGATATGAATCTGTCCCTCCATCAAGATCTGTTAGAGTCAGAAATAAGGTTTAGGTCCTGGGAACATGTTACCCTTGTATAATTTTTCTTGCAAATATGTAACATTTCCATCAGTGCTGGATCACAGAATGTCTTGTAGGTCAGGCATAAGACCCCTTTCAGTAAACAATATGAAATGGAGTAAAGGGATAGGGCCTTTCATCATTCTGCATAAGACATGTGTCTTACTCTTCATATTGTTTTAGTGAGAAACCTCTGGAGCTGCTCTGACTGGTGCAAGTGCCTGGTTAGGTACATGCATAAGGGAGTACTGTACTTGATTATGGGGCTTATGAGGTCCAAGTACAGTGGCACTATGACTTCCTCTGATTTTGATGCCATGCATTTACATATAACTTGAGCACACAGAAAGATTTTCTGGCAGCTTTCCTTATGTACCTTGCTTTCATACCTGACTTGGTTATATGTCTGTTTCTATAGTTCTTACACATGCTGTTTTGAGGCACTGCCATTCTTCTTCATCTCTACCTATTTATTCTTCTTATTTTGGTGTTAGAGCCCTGAGTATTTTGTTGAACTCTTGTGCTTTCTCTCTCCAGTTAACTTTCATAGCTCCGTTATAGTCTAAGTTAGTTAATAATCTGCCATCCATCAAGGAACATGAAGAAATTGCTGCTATGTTGATAGAGAAAGAGCAATCAGCTGGCAGGATAATTGGCCCCTTTTCTACCACCTCTTGGCCTTCTTTCAAAATCTCCCCCATCAGTCTGGTTCCCAAGAAACAGAAAGGTGAATTCAGGTTGCTCCATCATCTGCCCCACTTGGCAGGAAGTTCAGTTAATGATTTTATTGGCAGTGAGCTAAACAAAGTATGTTACTCCTCTCTGGATCAAGCAGCAAAGGTCATTATAGCAATAACCCATGGCTGGGTGTGAGTAATGCTGGATTTTTCCATGGCTGGTTCACTTGAGTGACCAAACAAAGCCAACAGTGGACAAATCAGCATTACCAACACTCAGTCATGGATTATTGCTATTATACAATGACATTATTTAAGAAAAAAATTTACTTACTTTTCTTAAATAATGTCCTTCCCCCAAACTTCATCAAGTCCCGCAGTTACTATGGAGGTTTTTGGGTTCCATCAAAGCTCATGCAAGGAAAATCATGCAGCTACACTGGTTGTCAAACTTTGCATGCAGGGAAATCTCCCCAGGCAAGATCCTTCTGCGGTTCATTTCTGACTTGTTGAAAGGGTACAAGCCCAACCACTCCTCTGTGTGGTTGACCAGATGGGTCAATGATGACCTCTGGCTATGGTTTACATTTTTGAGTCAGTTCAATGGAGTTTCATCTTGGCAGTCCTCTTGGTCTATCTCTGCTGACCTTGAGCTCTTCATGGATGCAGCAGGGGATCGGGTACGAGAAGTTACTTTTTAGACAGCTGGTTTGCTGAAAGGTGGCCAGAAAACTGGTCTGAGGAGAGTAGAAAGGACATTATGTTTTAGGAAATGTTTCTATTTGGTTGGCAGTTTTGTTATGGAAGGACAGGTTACATAATAGGAGAATTGTTTTTCAATGATATATTGGTAGTGTAAGCCCTCAATAAACACTCCTTTAGGTCTAAGTGGGTCCACTCAGTTATCAGACTTTTAGTTTTGCTGAGTTTGGAGATTAATTTGTCATTCTCTTGTGTGCATGTCCCTGGTCATCTTAACATTACAGCTGACAGTCTTTACTGTTTTCAGTTTGCCAGATTTCACCAGTTGGCCAAGAATTCAGATCCAAAGAGCACGTGGGAGGCAACTCCTTCCCCTTGTTGTTCAGGGTGTCTATAATTCACTGGGTGATTCTCATAAATTTGTTACAATAGAAGCTTTATTCAGATCCTTGTATGCACATGCCCTTCATGCCAATGAACTACACTTTTACTTTTGCTGGGAGGACCTTGTCATCCACTCTGATTTTATACTGATATGGGTACAGAAATCTAGGATGGATCAAACTGGTAAAGGTCATCAGGTGTGATTAGACAAGGCCAATTGGTTGGCCATTTGCCTAGTGCAGTGGGTCAGATTGCTATATAATGTCACTCCCACAGAGAGATGGTCAGCCCTGGTTTTCGTGTGGATTTTGGGCAGGCCTTTTAGCTTGGCAGAGATTCAGTTACTACTCAGGCAGGCCATGGCAGGGCAAGGAATTCATCCACAAGGTTATTCCTTACATTTCTTCTGGATAGATCATACCTCTGACTTGCCCATGGAAAGGCATTCTGTCATGGTCATTCAAAGAAGAGAAAGGTGGAAGTCTGATGCCTCCTTGTCTTACATCAGGCATTAATTTGTATTTCTGTTGCGGGAAAAGTGGTTACAATGTGACTTTTGGCCTGTCTGGCTGGTAATTCAAGTTCTTTTGATCTTAGCAGTCAGACAGTTCATTAATTTGATTTCCTTGGCCTTCTTTGGTTTCAGTTCTGGGACTACATAAGATCACCATGGAGCAAGCATTACCCAGATTTTTGGTAATTCACCTCCAGGGTAATGATGTTGCTCAGGCCCCTAAAAAATTCTGTTGGCTAGAATGCTGCCTGATACACACCAGTTATGGCAGTTATATCCAAATTTGGCTATAATCTGGTCTACCATCATCCCGAGATTTTATTCGAAAGGTGCCAGACAGACCAATCCTGTTGAGAGAGCCAGATGTTTCATGAATAATAGAGTTATGCGGGTGGCTAGTCAAACTGGTTTCCATGTAAGTCAGCACAGAGATCTTGAGAGATTGAATCCTAATTTTATAATTCTGACAATGTTCATTTGAATAACATGGGTTTTGATTTGTTTAATTTGGATATTGTTTTTAAAGAGTTCCTCAAGGATTAACTTGATCCCCCCCCATTACCCACATTATCCATCTCAAGGCCGGCTGTTTGAGGGAAGCGACATGGCACATGCCGGTTTGGTGATGGCCTTATGACATCACCCCCCTGCCCCCCCCCCCTGTTCCTGTTCAGTAGACTCAGCTGACCAGTGGCCACCTCAAGGGGTATGTGGCTTGTAAGGATCCAAAAAACAAAAAGCCAGCAGGAAGGTGTGTAAAGTGTAACTTTATTATAAAGTTATCACATACAGACAGACCAGTTTTGGCATAAATGTAAAGCCTTCCTCAGTGTAACCATAAATGACACTCAACACTCCTTAGATACACACCCATCCATTAAAAGAAGAACACACATTGGCTGCTCACAATACTTCATTTAAACCAGGAGGAATTAAAGCACCTAACTTTATAATCCATCTTTTTTCTTTATTATTAAGTATATTGTGCCAGCCAGTTTTCCCCTTGATAATATCAATGACAGTAAATCCAAAGGATGCTGAAGGATGATTCCTTAAATCTCCTGACCAAGTCATGTTTGTATAATGCATTTGTATGCTTTTTAGTTCAATGTCACTTAAATGCTGACTGATCCTCAATTTCATGGGCCTGGATGTTTGGCCCACATAGAAGGCCGAGTATTAACAGGTGGCTAGGTATATTACCCAGTCAGATGAACAACTGGCAAAAAATTTTATATCAGAAACCTGACTGGTATTATGGTTACTAAACATTTTAATCTGATTTAGTCTGTTGCAATGTACACAATAGCCACAACTATAGCAACCCTGAACTACATCACCCATAAGCGTTGACTGTGTGTTAGGGGCAACCACCTGGGCTCCCACCTTATAATGGTTAAAGTGGGATGCCAAAGTCCTTCCCCTCCTAAACCCAAATTGACATCTATCCCCAATTAAAGCCCTGATTTTCTAATCTGCCTGTAAGATGTTCCAATTTTGTTGTATCACATCACAGAAAATGCCAGTGTTATGACCACATATAGTAATCAATCTAATCAGGGCTGACTCCTTAACTTTATGTTTATATTCGAACAATTCCTGTCTTGCCATACCACTGACCTCCCTACATGCCATACTAATCACTCCTGGTTTATACCCACATTCCTTAAATCTTCTGACCAAGTCTGTTTTGTGATGGTCATATCTGTCACTACCAGAACAAATGTGTTTAATTCTTATAAATTGAGATTTTGGTATATTGTGAATGACATGTGGCGGATGGTAGCTTGACGCATGTAGGAGGGAATTATATTCCAAAAATTTGCAGAAAACCTGTTTATCCAAAGTACCATCCACATTTTTTGGTGATTAAAACATCCAAAAACGTGATCTGGTTCAGATCATGTGTACAGGTGAATTCAATCCCCCATTTGTTTCCATTCAGATATTCCACAAATTCTTGAAGATATTCCAAATCACCCTTCCAAATGAGCCAACAGTCATCCAAATAACTTTGCCAGATATCCTTTATGGCAAAAACAAATTATGTGAGGGGTCATATATAATATGTTTTTCTGCATAAGTCATGAATAAGTCGGCATAAATGGGGGCAAAGGATGTCCCCATGGTCGTACTGCTGGTTTGCCAGATGCATTTGTCCTAGTAATAAAAAACATTTTTGGTCAAAACATGTTCCGTCATAAGTAATAACAATGTGTTAAAACCTGGAGGATATAATTCGGAAACACCTAATCAATACTCTATGGCCAAAAGGCCAGCCTAATTGGGGATTTTGGTGTATAGGGAGGCCACATCCAGCATACAGAAAAACCAATGGGGTTCAACCTGAGCATCTGATAATATTTGTAGAAATTCTGTAGTATCCCGTATTCTAGATCTTACCAGGGGCAACAGAGGTTTTACAGTTCTGAACAGTGAACTTGGCCTACTGTGTTTGGTATTTGTTGTTTGCCAATAGGGGTACTCTAAGTGTATTTCTATATCATTTTGCATTTAACAATTACTGAATGGTGCATTATTTATCGACATTCTGTACATATTTCATGAAGTGCAACTTTTGTAATTAAATTTAATTTTAATTTATATAAGCAGCTGCTTATGAGTGTTTGCAACAGGCAATATTAATATGGTATAGGGACGAGCATTTTCTGTACCTGGGAAACTAAGTAATTATGAAGCATATTATTGTGCTTATGAAAATAGTTATGCACATTTAATATTGCAGTGGTTGTTTTTTAGTGCAGTTATTTTGACATTTCTGTTTTGATACCTATGGGGTCTTTCACTTTGGTGCATGACAAAGTTGTTTAGCTTAAAAGCATCTTTTTTTTCTAACATATGGACCTTGCTCTATATGAATAGATAGTGTATTACCAACATTTTATACATATGGAACATAATCACAGTTCAACCCCGGGATTCATGAAGCTTGCACCAGTCACAGGCGTAGCGTAGGCAGTATAATGTCAAATATGGCAGCTGAGCAATTCAGGTACAATCCAATTCCACGTGCATTACCAGCATATGCCAGATCTGTGCAGCCCTTGGCTCAGGCATGCTAATCACCCCATGCGCAGTACTGCACCATGCAATAAAGGTACATAGCGATTCATTAAGTGGTGCAAGTGTAGCGTAAGCCCACAAAAATGCAAACCAAAAAAAAAAAAAACGGTTTACATTTTGCCAAACAGAACATCGGAGCTATGAAAGCGGACCAGAGTCATGTATTACAAAGTTAACATATGCCAATGGCTAAATATACAGCCAATGGCATAAGAAAAGATGCACAACACCTAAAACCATTTAATGTAATGTCAACAGTAATGCAAAGTAGAACTGCAGGGCATGTGTGTGCAAACAGGAACACAAGGAAAATATATACAAATGTCATAAAATCGCAATGTAATACAAATCATGATTTCACCATAATACTCAATGGTATGCATGGTACACCACAACCAAGCTACAAGGGTTGCTAAGGGTCTGTGACAGTGTTCGGTGTGGGAACTATAAATTAGTAGTCAATGCCATGCAAATGAGGCAAGTAATAGTGAATCGCAAACTTCCCACTGGACTAAGGATGTACCATACGGCACAGCACTACAACACTGAGGAGTGGTTTGGAGATATACATGACATCAGCAGTGGGGTGTGCCACCGTAGCTGTAAGCACATTGGAGAAATGCAAATCCAGGCTGCCTGTTGCTAAGCAAAGCAGCAGGATGGGGTGGGGATGTAGGTATAGCATTGTTTAACTGAGAGCACATACGGTGCCCGAAAGCGCATGTATACGTGGATGAAAACGTGCCCGAAACCCGGTAAGCAGATGCATGCACCGCGCACCATAGCTCAAACAGGAAGGTTAGGGGAAGAAAATAAGGAAATGCTGCAGTAGGGTAATTGGAGTACAACTGAGCAATTAACACCTATTAACTCAGTGGGCAATCGACGACAGCTAATAAGTCTGCAAGTAGCAATCTGCAGAACAGGATAGGGGAGGTGTCGGATTGCAAAGAAAAGAGAACTGTCATAGCAGAGCAAAGCAAACCTGCAGTAGATCGGCCATAGAACACATTTCGTAAGATAAGCTAGGTTTTGGAAAGTACAAAAGAAAGCAGGCTGCTGGATGCATGCCAGAAAATGGGAGGGGAAACATTAAGAAATGTTAAGGGAAGGGCAAGAGGTAATCCACGGCAGCTAAATGTAATTCAACACCAAAGGCACCACAATAGCAGTACCTGTGGTAAAACACATAAGATACCCTGTAGCTCCGATTGTACATACAAACCCTATGACATCATCAATGTTCAAAGCACAATAGTATAAAGTGTGAAGGCACCTCACACACAAGTGTGTATTCCCAAACACTGCACCATCGGTGTAAACAGATGGGGAACTTTTACAATGTACATGTTGGGAGCTGCCATAGCTGTGATTCGTCACCATGTGTTAGAGACTGAAGGTTTTGTGGAGGATGATGCTGTCAACCACCGCAGGCCCCGGAGGAGGAGAAGAGTGTTCAGACCAAGGGTAACCTACCAGGGGCTATGTGATCTGGAAATAGTAGAGCATTACAGGGTGGACAGGGACATGTTACAGCAAATAGTTGAGCTGTGCTGGCCACACCTGAGATCCAGAAACAACAAAGGGGAACCCATACCAGTGGACATGAAGGTATGTGTAAGCTTGAGAATACTAGCCACAGCTATCTTTCAAAGGCCAACTGGAGATATAATGGGGATATCACAGGCATCAGCATCCAGGGTACTACACCAGTTCCTGGATGCCATGTTACCACATGCCAATGAGCATATATACTTCCCCAAACACAGGAGGAGTTGGCTAGCAATATGCGTCTCTTCCACCATGTGGCACACTACCTGGAGGTAATGGGTGCGATAGACTGCATGCACATACATATCAAGTCACCATCCGGTGAGCATGGTAGACGCTACATAAACCACAAGGGATACCACTCCATCAACTGCCAGGTCGTGTGCAATGCCCAGGGCATTATCATGGATGTGTGTGCTGGCAGCCCTGGAAGCTACCATGACTCCCACATCTGGCATGCCTCGCAGCTGTATCAGGTATTTGTCAGGGGGGACATCCCACCTGGCCATCTTGTGGGGGATGCTGGCTATGCACTGGAGCCGTAGATGATGACTCCCATCAGAAATGCACACACACCCATGCAAGAACGCCATAATGAGGCACATGCACAAACCAAAATCATCATAGCGCGTGTATTTGGGATGCTGAAATCATGGTTCCATTGCTCGGACATATCTGGTGGAGCCTTGCACTACTCTCCAGGCAAATATGCCCACATCTTCATAGTATGTGCCATGCTACATAATATGATCCTGTGGAAACAGCTGCAGCAGGGACATAATGGTGAAGGCCCTTACAGCCCACCGCAGTTGCCAAGGACATCACAGGCACAGTGGGATTCAGACCACGGACACCCTGTGCCAGCCCTAGTAGGCAGATGGAGGCATGCCCAATATGCCCACGCCTTGGCAAAGACGGAACGTATAGCACATACACTGACAGTGTAGGCCCCTATGGACTGACACACCTCTCTACCTGCACACACAGTAAACTGGATGGCACACACACACGACCACCTGTAAATTGTAATGTATAGGTGGCCTACTGTGTGAATCCTACATAGGCAGCCCTCAACCATTGCACACACAACAGCTATTGGAACAAGGAATGTCAACACCTGAACAGTACACACACCTAACAGCATATGTTGATACTGTATGTATAGGTTCCTAGGTACATCGGTAGGTACATGCCCGATTGTCAGAGGCCATTCATCAACCAAGGCAAACAGTGTCTGCTGTCACCACCACATCGATTAACCAACTGTCCCTCAGTGGAGCAGAGCCAATTGTGGGATCCATGTGTGTAATCACTGTTCCCCACACACTCTGCATGGACTGCTTGGTGTGTTGAGGGGCTCCATATAATGTAATCAGGGATGTAGTGGCAAAGCATGGGGAGTACCCATGAAAGTTATCTGTCACCCCAGCATGCTCCACCTATGGTTGTGTGAAGGTGTAGCACATTATAGTGTGTGGCTCACTGTGACATACATTCCCAATGCTGGAGCACATCCATTAAACATCACTTGGACATACCATTAATAGGTCTCATCCATATGTAAACTAACTGAGTTACACATTTGATTGCAGTATGGAGTAACAGCCATAGTACAGTCCATATACAAAACACCATAACACTTGTACAAATCCCAGATGCCCAAGTGGTAAATGCACTGACTGTTGTGCATGTTCCCGGTTCCACGTCCTGCAAGGGACGTTACGTAATCCCGAAGGCACGAATAATGGATGTTGGATGTAGGTCATCAGATCAGGTTTAGTACATGTTAGTGGGTTTATGTGTTGGCAAGTGCTGGTAAGCGCTGTTTAAACATGACTGTACAGATATGCGCGAAACAGGGCTAAGCTTTGCTGAATATTGAGCAGATCATGGTCAACGTTGTCCAGAACAGGTGAAACTAGCATTATTCACCCTTGTACTAATAGTGCCTGCTCTGAAGGGTAAAACTACCACTGCCAGGAGTAGAACACATAATCATGTACACAATAACCTAACACTAAGCTACCTAAGATGTACCAACGGCAGGTGTGTATTGTGACAGGTTAAAACACAAACGTGCAGAGTCCAGGAAACAGTATACACCGCCATGTACACAATGAAAGGTGTGTTCTCCCTCTCACTCTCTCTCTCTCTATATATATATATATGTATATATTCTCTCTCTCTCTATATATGTATGTATATATATATATATATATATATATATATATATATATATATCAAATAGAGATAGAAAGGGTGATAGTGAGATATATGTCGATATATACCGATTCACTTATATCTGCAAATATATAGATAGGTCAATGACATGTACACAACCATGGAGGTACAAATAAATAGGATACTGCCAACTATCGAATGTTTCACATACCGACACACGTAATCACGAGGCTTAAAGACTGAAAGACCACAGTACCGGAACACTAGAACCGCGAGTAATATTATCACGATGTTAAGGGACATTTAGTTATCGCTGCTGGTGCTGCGGTCCAGGTAGGTACTGTGTTCAACTGTGTTTGTGATTGCTGTAGTCTGTGTAAGTGTGTGTTGAGAGTGCTGTGTGCATTTCCGTGGGACTGTAATGTGTGTGTGTGTGTGTGTGTGTGTGTGTTTGCATCGTGTGTCTGTTAGTGTTAACTCGGAGTTAGATCATCACGGTAGGTATGGTCATAGCTGGAAATAGGCATACAGTTACCACCTGTTCCACTTTAAGAGGGGCAGCCCTTCCCTGGGCAGTTGTGTCCTGACAACAAATATTAAAAAGGACAAATGTCCGAGATTGTAGGACATAATTATGTCCCATATATTATGTAATAGTTGCATTAAATAGTTATTCCTGTATCTAAAATACATAAATGTTACATGAAACATGATAAGTAGCTAAAGTGCTACAAGAATAAGTATGTATTTAGGATAAAAGTACATTCTATCATGTGTACTGACCATGGGTATGTGTCGGCCTGTAAACACCGATGTGTGTCCTGCAAATGTCCCACTATGGCCATTTGAAAAGGTGGCAACCCATGCAAAAGAACTGCAATGAGTGCAAATATCTGTGACAGAAATACATGAGACAGCTGTCATTTAGTAACATTCCCTTACATATCAATGTATTTCCAGAGGTATTGAAGTATCAACCTCACCTGCATGCTATATAGGAACCAATTAACAATGGCTCAATGTATAAGCCTGCAACAACCATAGTTTTAGTCTACTAAATGATAGGTCTTCAATTAGGGAAGGAGCCCACACACATATATGGAATATGTAGAAATGCAGTCCCCACAAACCTGTATATGCTATGTACACCCACCTACATCTCCCCCACACCCGAAACAATTGCAATACAGACTGTAATAACATCACAAACATCCACTCACTCAATTACATCTGCAGAAGCGTTAACATACCTTGTGAGAGACACATTTGTAATGTCGCCATGTGAAATTGTAGCTGTTGTATAATGGAACAGATGGCGATGTTACAGGCTTTGTTTGCAATAGTCCCTTATCAGATGGTTGAAATGACAGGTACAATCACATGTAGAACCACATACTCTAGCCGTCACACACAATCCACAGTGGACATGAATTCAAAATATCCGTGTCTTTCCAAATCGCAGTTGCAGTTCCTCACAACAAAACACATACAGGCCGTCTCCCCAAAGGTAGGGCAAAAGAGCAACGCCCAAGTGGAGAATTCAATTATACCCCACTGTTGCCATGTAATTGGTGAATGGAGTAGCTGCACAGCTGATGTGCATGTAATAATTTACTCAGGAACACCAATTGGTGGCAGGATACCACATGTTACAGGTATCTACGTATATAAGGATGCATTGCCATACATTCAAACCGTATGCTCATACCATAGAACCGTTTAAACAGTAAAGGTGTAAGAGAGATATTTACGAAGACTCAGAAAGCTAACAAGGTATGTAGACCACTCAGTTTGTTAGTGTATGTAGAGCCTGTTTTGTATTAATTAAAGTGTATGCAATGCATAAAGTGGGAAAAGGTATTATGTAGTGATGTCTTGTTGAGCATAGTAATGCTTGTAGAAATTGTGTGTCCTGCTGTGGGCCACAAGGTAAACATCTCATACACCACAAGGGATGCTACATGAAGGCTTTAAACAACAATTCCACACCACTTGCCGTCAGTGGTAGGGTTTGTCCAATAAGTACGTGCCATAGCATGGGATAGTATATGTTGATATACTGTCACAGTAGGCATGTGTATGGGCATATAACGAGAATAACATGCCTAAGGTGGTCCTGCTGTGCAAGTATGCTTTGCATTATGGGATAATGTTTAAAATATGTGTAATGTACAGTATTGTAGGTAGATATGTCAGATATTTTACACAGCATAACTGTTATATCATGCAAACAAAATGTAGGTCTACTGGCATGTATAATACACAATAACAGGATACATATGGCTTGTAGTCACGGGACACTGTAACAGCATGATAGCTAATTGAAATGGAAGAGCTACTCAATTATCCATGCACAAAGGACATGTAATAGCTTCACAGGTTGATAGTTAGGTACTATGCTGTCTGGCCAAGTCCATTTGTAAGCCCAACTACAGTGTTTTCACTGGCGACACCTCCCTAGGGTAGTGTCCTGTGTCTGTAAACAGCAGAGCCATGTGTTACCTGCACCTGTGTACAGTACAGCCACTGCAGTGATCCCTGGCATACATGTGTGTCCCCCATCCACCCATTGAGGTATCTCATGAAGAGTGCTAGTGAGTGTCCCTGCTTGATGTACATAGGGATCATATTCCAAAGCATTGTGAGTGTCTGGTTCAGGAATGTATCCATCAAGCACATCCCACTCATCATTGCGTTTGTGTACATATCCATGAGCATGTTGCTCTCGGTGGCTTTTGCTTATGTTGCTTATGTGGAGTATATCCATCAATATTGTTGTGGACATGGGCCCTGCATGTTCAGCAGAGGTCACCCCTGAGTATGCAGTATGCAAATGTGTACAGTTGTGGTGTCTGTAGTTGTCTTCCTTCGGAGGTCAATAATCCTCATGGTGTGCTAATGCTGTGGTATGTAAAGCCATTGCTGTTCTGTAAGGTACACCCCAAAAGGGGTGTTGTACCCTTGAACATGTGTCATACATCAGGAGTATAGAGGTACAATGGGTGCCTTTGTTCCAGCTACAAACCCATTACAGATAAGGGTGGCCATGTAGAAGGATATCCACGCCACATTGGCAATATGGTTATCAAAGGAGTGGGTGCAATATACGTGTGTACTAAGATCCCATATAATGTCACATGTATGTAGGGGACTACCACCTATGTGATAGTGGGTGATTGGTGTAATCCAAAGGGGATGTCTATGCACCTTGTGTCATGCAGCTTGAGGCCATGTTATCGACACCAGATATCCGTCACAGTGACACCCTTATGGAGGGTGTCTGTATCAGCTGGTGGATCAATCATGGCTCCTTGTTTGCAGTCATCTGGAAAGCTATTCAGGGAAAGTCCCTCTGGAAAGCTATTCAGGGAAAGTCCCTCTGTGCTAGCCTGTACCTCAGGGAAGCATATACCGAACATGAGGGGCCCTATGACCGAGGACTGTGGTACATCAAGTGTAACTGAATTACAGTAGGTACTATGGTATGCTACCCTCATTGTGTGGGTCCTGTCCGTGAGCCACTTTGCATAACATCTCGAGAAGTAGGGGTCGATGTGCAGGTGGATGTGTATGTTGTCAATACCAGAATGGAGAACGGTGCTGAAAGCCAATGAGAGGATAATGTAGGCTGTGTGGACCCCCTTACCATCATCAACTACCCTGATAACTGTATCAAAGGAGTCCACCAGGTGCAGGAGCCATGGTCTGGAGCCCACCAATGTCTCTGTGTATGACTTCCATGATGATATGCCCCATAACCTTGCAGAACAGTCCAGTCAGGCGTAAAGGGCAATCGTCCCTCTGGTTCATTGTGGCGCCACCTGTGTGGAGTGTGATAACTGTTGCTGTGTGCCATTCAGGGGACACAATGTCTGATACAAGGCTATTAGTGAATCTGGTGGCCAAGTGGGGAGCCATGTTGTTCTGAGGTTTGTGTAAATCGCAGCCTGGGATGTTGGACGGTCACATGGAGTCTGTGTTCCAGGCCTTAGAGAGTGCAGGTTGGAACTGCATAGTTGTGCCAGCAGGGACTCTGCATTGTTCCTGTATAGATTTTGGCCCTGTAGGGAGTGAGAGGGCATAAAGTTAGCATTGAACCTATCTGCCAGGATGTTGCCAATATCAATCGGTTCTGTAATGTTCCTGCCTAACCGTCGTATGTCAGAGCAGATGTGGGTATTGCCATCGAGTACTGACATACCTCCATAATGCTTTGTGGTAGTCCTTGGAATGTGTCGTAGTAATGTTTACATAGCTAGCTTTGGAGGATGTGATAAGGGATCCCGGATTCCTACTGAGGCTGACCAGTGAGCTACCCCACCCATGGGATTGTACTCCACTTTGCAACAGCTTCCACCTTTTGTTGTAGATTATGTCCATGGAACTGGACCCCAAGAGTGGCATCCGTTATCTGGCAGGTACCATCATGGCTCCATTTGGGATAGCATGATCCATGCAGTCATGTAAGTGCTAATGAAGTATACTGCTGTATGTTTCAGTGTTTGTAAGTACATTGTCCATCTGCACGGGTGTCATAACGTTTACTACCACTGTCATAAGATGTCTGAAGTAGGCCTTGTAGAAATCTTGTACTGTGTATTCCGTGAAGGGTGTGGTGGCGGGATGTGGGATAACAAGGATGATTAGCATACTTTGGAAACTACCAATGAGGGGATAACCCCAGGTGTGGAACACCAGTCACATGTTGGTAATGTCCATGTCTAGGATATTGTTGACCTTGGTGGTGGTGTGTATGGGTTGATCCAGCTGAGTGGAGGTTATGAATCCCAGAAAGCATTGGCCTAATGTGTCGGTACATGAGTAGGTATCCCAGTTAAGTGTAGGGTAGTGTCAGTCTCACATCAGTAGTTCCTGTCTGAACCCTACTGTTCAGTACACCAAGAAATGAGGGCTGGTAACCATGGGGTATGGTGTGGAATCTGTAGCAAGTTACAATGTGTATAGCAGTTCTGGCCACAGTTAGTTGCACATGGATCACCTCTGATGCATTGTGCTAAGTAACCAGACTGGAGGTGTGTACATCCTTGTGAAATATGGACACACTTCTGCCGTGGATGTTCTGGTCCTGGTTATGTGACTGAAAGGTGTGGTCTGCATATAACCTGTCAGTGCAGGTGTGCTCTCTGGAGCCTAGAGGCAGGTCCCAATCACTGCAGAGATATCGAAGTGGTCCATTATAAGGAGTGCCTCGCCTGAGTGCATTAGAGATGAAGATGCCAAGCATTGAGTAACATTACCCCAGGTTTTGTTTGCCTGTTTCTGTTCTGGTGGTGAATATGTTATTGGAAACTGTCCAAGACAGGCAGTATAGAAGCAGCAAGAGCCTTACATGTTATCTTTAATCCCAGGGCCGACAGGTGCAGGTCATCTGTGCCAAAGCATCGTGTTTTGTTGACCATGTCATTCAAAGCAGACAGATACTGGATGCCTGTGGAATGACAGCAGAAGCATTGGCAACTGTTGAAGTGAAACATTCAGTCATTGTACAGTGGTATCAGTCTGGATGAATGCAGAATGCTTCTCAGGGCTTGGGCGATACCTTCTGGGCTACAACACCGGAGAGCTATTGCATGTCCCTGTACATGTAGTCCAGGAAGTTACATCTCAGGGCAGTCACACTAACATGGAGAATGACAGTCAAATTGTACCTGGTGAGGTGTGGCATGGGTGCATAGGTTATGTTGCGGATCCTGTTACCCGACAGCCAGATGTAAGCGACTATCACCTTGTATAGCCTCTTGAGTGGGACATCAGTGTGACCGCCTACAGAGTCACCTATGACTGGTGTGTTGGGTATATTGTAACACCCTATTGGCTGTAGTTGATGGACACACATGAGTCTGTGGGCTATAAGTAATTGGTGTTGTGTTTGGTGATGGGGGCTGCCTCTGTTGCCTACACAGAGAGTATGGAGAGGTTCTGCAAATGTCATAGTCATACTATGTGTGGCCCGTGGTGGTGGAGATCTAGTAAGACTATGTGATGAGTGGGGTGTGTTGCAAATGTTTAACATCCCCACATGAATGTCAGGTTCAGTCTGCGTTCGAGAGAGCGTTACCCCCAGCATGGCTACATATGTGCATCTCCCACAGGCTGTAGTGTCATATGTTGGTTGGTGAGCATTGACTGTGTACATGGGACAATTTCTCTATTGCCTCATGTTTGCCATATTCATCATATAGACAGGCAATAACACTGGTAAGTGACACTTGGACATGCCTGTATATTCAACCATGTCTCACAAGATATGTGTGGTACGTGTGTACAACAGCTGTCGTACTGTAAGCAAGCTGGAAATGTATGGACAAACAGTGTACTTGTAGGAAATGAGTTGGAATGGGTGCTATAGTAATTAGTAGCTCATGAAGTGCTTACATGTTCTGAACAAGTGCTGAGCATGAATATACAATACAGATAGGGTGTTGGATAATATAAACCCACTGCAACCCACAAGTGGAGACACCGATCATAATTGGAGGCACTGCACTATTACCCTGCTGAGTATGGTCTGCAAGTCTATGAACCTTTATCAATGTAGATGTTAGCAGTACAGATGTAGATGACAGTATGAATGATTTCACACTGCATAGCATACCTGTGACAGGTCACAGGACGTCATCACCCATACTGTGTTCCAGCTACACTGAGTATACTAGATGTACCTTTGTATGTCACAGGAGTGTTTTACCAGTGGCCTGTTGACAGAAGGAACACTACAAAAGGTGTCTGAGTGACATGTGCATATCACACCAGTGGCAGCTACAGCAAAACAGGGTTAATGCTTTGTACTCCCCCCTCATTGTAGCCCATACCACACATACAAATGGGAGGCATCTGCGTATGTAAAGATGTGAATGGCCATGACCTAGGAGCAATAGCTGTCTCAGTGTTGTGGACAACATACAGAATGGGCTTTGTGGGTGAGGTGTGTGACATATGTGCACAATCTGACAGCTGCTAATAGCATTGTCACCGCTAGGTGAATAACCCTGTACCCATTAACTACCACCTAGGCAGCGGTCAACATTATGGACACTGTGTGTAAGGGATGGTGCTGTGCAGTTCATCTCCCTGAACTGATGACGTCTCCAGGCCTATTAGGTAGTCATGTATGTTGGACATGCTACACGTACATATCCTGATCTAAAAGACATACGTCATGGACAGCCACCTTCCTACTACAAGGATTGCCACATGCTGGACAGACCCCCGTGACATACATGTTACATACTCCTGCCATACCATGCAACCCTGTCCATCAAAGCTGCACATGTCATTTCTGTCATACATGGTGCGATGACCACATGGTAGATGTATCATTAACTGTTTGGATCAGTAATGTGGCACTGATGCACCTGGCAGTGGCAAAATGGCTGTCGGATACAGCTAGAAAACCTTGCCCGTACATGCTATAGTTGATAGCCATCCCTGTGAATAACGTCCAGCTTGCCATTGTCCCATGTGTATCACATGTGCAACACAGGCGATACGTGACAGGATGTTGAACTGCTGTACAGTGCTGTGCAGATGTATATGGCAAAACACATGCATGTAAACGTTTCTGTGCATATGTCTGCATTGTCACTGCTCATGTCCGTTAAGGCAGTGTATGTGTTGATATGTGACATATACACAGCATCAAGGTCAACAACATTACTGTGGACACATCCAGGCATGTGCTGATAGGTAAGAACACCAGTACAGGCAAACAGACATGCCCACATCAAGACAGCATTCACGTGGAGTATGAGCAATGTAATGAGGTGACACACATATATGGTGATGATATCCAATGCACAACGGGTGTTACATGTGTGTGACACAAACATGTCAGTCATGTCAGTGTCATGACAATTTGCAAAGATAACTGTTCATATGTACTAGATTTAATACAAGTGTATGTGCAGCTGTATCTCTGTACATCTCTGTGATACTGTGACCTGTCTCCATCATTATGTCTTCAAGACAATGTCTCGTTCACGCCTGCCAGCATATAGCCACCTGGAGGATGATGCCCTCATACCGTACCTCCATGATAACTATGAGGTGTTGTTCAGCCTTGTGCCACAGTATGCCCAGCAGTGTGACAACCTGTGGCAGGAAGTTCACAGGAGGGTTAATGATGTGGGTGGCCATAACTGCACCTACCAGCAGGTGCACAGACACTGCATGGACCTGATACGACATGCGAAACAGCGTGCCAATGCAATCACCAGGGAACAAGGTAGAACAGGTGGTGGGCCACCAACCCAGCCTACACTCACACCTACGGAGGAGCTACTGGCCAGCCTGGGGACACCCTCAGAACAGCATCCACAAACACAAGCTGCCATCGTGGAGGTGGGTGTCTCCCAACCACTGACTCTGGAGTTGCCTGGTAAGTCACTACTGCACATATAACAATTATATCCCATTTAGTTGCATGTGTCACTGTACAATATGTAATGTAACATCATATGCAAGGTATGTTTACACACATGCCGCATACTATAGTATGCTACCTACCCTGTGTATGCACACATTTGCACACTATATGCTATTGTACAGGCAAATGTGTTAACATGCACAGTGCATCCTGTAGCTATCATACAGTCATGGATAATGTTCAAACTGCTGTGTCACCACTATACAGGTACCTCTGGCATGCCGCACAGACATCAGTCCGTTGCAGGTGAGACAGTTATCAGTATCAGGCATATTAATGCATAGATCTGTTTCACCATGTGGCCAGTTAACACATGTACACATAATGTATGGTCCAGTCACGATATACAGGTCGCATCTGTCATCAATCACACTGGCTACCCATGTGCAATATATACAAACTAAATGAAACACCGGCATGAAACCACAATATCTGTCATTGTTAGATGTGTGGACAGCTGTGCATACAACGGTGGAGGTGTTGTTCAATGTAGGAATATGTACTATACATTGGAACAACACATATGTGGTACGCAAACAGTACCACACAGTGAGCTGGGATATGGGCAGCCTACAGGATTCACCATTGTTGAATATACCCCTGCAATGGGTGCACACATTGTGATGTGCCATCTGACATGTAGTGTTCCGGCTGCAATATTGTCTCACTATCCCACATACCAAACATACAACCCTTTGTCTGCATAACCCTGTGGACAGTGACATATCTGACATCTATGGGTGTATGTCATATGGGACAACACAGACATGTGAGATAGATGGCCATCACAAACATTTGGCCAACACATGTTCACACATGGCCATGGAGGATGGCCAGAGACATGTAGCAACACACAGTAGATGTGATGTGTATACACCCTGTTGCACATTGTCCACACATGGTCCAACTATAGCCTTTGTTGAATGGTTATATAGTTGATGTGGAGCACTGGACATCCTAAAAGCCTGTGCACACCTTGTGGAGGTGTCACTTAATTCGACCATATAAGATGTGTTGAACATCATGACTGTGTCATAGCATGAAAGTAGTCACCTGTACAGCTTCCACAGATATAGACACCACATCAGGCCACAGATACCGTACATTTCCCTTGCTGCTGTTGGACATCACTGTCAGCCGTGCACCTCGTGTGTGTAGTACATAAATGTCATGTGGGACATGGTGTATTGACAAGTCTGCCATGTGTGGGCACGGTTGCCAGGCAGCTAAGACATTTTAGTAGTTGTGTAGGGGTGTCATCCATAGGTCTTCCGGTGACTTGTCACATGACACAGCATGGTTTAGTGTGTTTACACCTCAGCGACGTGGGTCGCAATCCACAGTAGTTATGTAATGTGTATGCACGCAGTCATGCCTATGCACTGTGTGTGTATTCCACACTGTATAGCAATATTGACACCTCATGATGCCATGCAATGGCACAGTGTCTGTACTTCACACTGTATAGCAATGTAGATGCCTCATACTACCCTTCAATGCTCATTCACATCTGCTAAAAGTGCATTCTATCTGTAGGGCATACAGACAACACTGCAATGTGATACCCATTACACCACTGTACATGTGTCAGGACACCATTGTGTCAGACATGTATGCATGTCAATGCACACATCAGCAGATTACATGTCATACTACATGTTAATGTCAAGGTCACATCAGCCATGTGTACTGTTAACCTGTGCTGGTCCACATGGTGTATCACAGGGATGCATGCTTACTACCATGATTGTGTGAACTGCATGGCTTCTGATATGACACCTGCTTGCTGTTGTGTGCAACCCAGGGATGTATGCTAACTACCACTATTAATGTTTGAGCTGCATGCCATCTGCTGTATCACATGCATGCTGCATGCCATCTGTCAAATCACATGCATGGTCTGTCTCTGTGTCTGTGTCTGTGTGTCTGTGTCTGTCTCTGTGTGTCTGTGTCTGTCTCTGTGTGTGTCTATCTCTGTGTGTGTCTCTCTCTGTGTCTGTGTGTCTGTGTGTCTGTGTCTGTCTGTGTGTCTGTGAGTCTGTGTGTCTGTGTCTGTCTGTGTGTCTGTGTCTCTGTCTGTCTGTGTGTGTCTCTGTCTATCTGTGTGTCTGTGTCTCTGTCTGTGTGTCTATTGTAATGTCTTTGCATTCACAGGTGATGTAGGTGCGTTACCCTCCTGCGGTCCATCTGATGTTAGTGTCCCCACAGACTCTAGCAGTGATGAACATATGCATGAGGTACAGGCAGGATTGTCAGGGGCTGAATCTGTGCCAATGGTTGCCATCCCAGCTATGTCCCCTCTTCCCCGCACAGTTTTCATGCCAACACAATCATCACCAGTGGCCATAGAGGAAGGACAGTCAGCGTGTGTTAGCTTGGAACAGGAACGTGTGGTGGCTACAGAAGGTGTGTCTTCACACCATGGTGTCAGTGTAATGACTGCAGATGTGCCACACAGGCGTGTGGCCAGTGCTGCTTGTAGGAGGACCCCTGGCAGACATGCACCTGCAGGACAGAGCGCAGCAGCTGATGTCACCAGACGTGTGTTTCTGACTGTAATGGCGGCACAGGCACGTGCTGAATGGCAGAACAGAGAAGGGCAGAGGCTTCAGAGGGCTGCTATCCATTCTTTAAATGACATCATTCAGGCATTGGCAAATGCTCAACAGCAGATTGCTGATGTTCTGGACAGGCAATTGGGTGACATGGTTGGAATCCTTGACCATGGCATGGCAATCCATGAGCGTGAGTTGTCTGTGCTGGAATATCTGGTAGGAGTGAGGTGTAGGCCACGTGGACGTAGGCCAGCGACACCACCTGGTGCAGGTCAACATGAATGAGGTACCTCACATGCCCGATCCCACAGTGCCGGTGGCAGTAGCAGTGCAGCTGGTGCTGCACTGTCCACACCAGGACACAACAGGCCACATGGACATGGCCCTGGACATTCCCAGTGGGGACACGGTTCCAGTGGACATGTGTCATCGGACAGTAGCCAATCTGTACCTCTGCCTGGTAGTGCCCGTGCAACCCCTGGCAGGCACAGGTCATGTGACAGTGGCCGGACACAGTGAGCTGTACATCCTGGTCTGTACAATCTGGAGCTGTCAATAATACCTCTGTGTAGGCTGGACACATGGCAGAATTGTGTGCACACATACACGCACACAGCAGAAACATCTGTAGGGCACTGCAACCCCCATATGCATAACAACCACACATGTCCAATCAGATCACCGGCCCTAACCCACACACATGATGTCATCCACTGGTGCAGCCTATGCCCCTGGTAAACATTATCACCCTGTGCATATGATGATGCCTGTGCCATATCCCTGCCATCCACACCATTGGTGCAGGGAATTGCTCATATGGTCTGATGCACAGGGTGAACAGAATAGTGAGATAAGTGTATATTACATTTGTTGTGTACTGTTGACACGCACCAGACATACCATGTAGTACAGGTTTAGAATGCATTGTTATATGTTCACAGTATGTGTCTTGGTAACAACAGTAACAGCATGTTCATAATTATGCCCTGCTTCCCTCCTTAAGATCTAATTGCATGTGCCAATAAGTAGCAGTGTTTGCAGTTTCCCATGTGTAAATGTGGAGTACTCACAGGCATGTATGGCAATACCAGCATGCTATACGTAGCCTCAACCTCACTGTTAGAAAGGCTACCATTCCACAGATGTCCACACATCTACTGATCCAGAAGCATTTGAGCTGTTTAATAGGCTACAGTGGCTAGAGGCGTGACATCCATACTGGGTCACATCACAGGTACAGTGACATGGTGCGGGGGGTTTACACAAAGGTCTGGCTGATGTCAAGGTTAGAGGCCAGTTGATAGCGTGAGGCCTCACTGTGTAGCAGTAATACACTGTCACATTACAGGATGAGAACATGCACAGACATACACAGAAATACACAGTAACATGCCCGGACTCACGTGGTCAACAACACTATAACGCATCATCATCTGCAAAGGTGGATCACCACTTTATGTACACACATCCATCCATACCTGATGTACATCCTACCGTACTGTCAGTATTTCACCATATACAGTTGTCAGTGATGGGGCTGCATTGCAACTGCATGTTGTAGTTAGACACAGATGAACTGCAGACATCAGCTACTGCACAGGCATGGTAGCTGAATGCACACCACTACATGTACATGTGTGTTGGTCCTACATTCCTGTCATGTAGCCATGTTTGTATGCATTGCAATTGGTGGACATGTGTGATGACATACATGACACATGGACTTTTGTATGATATGATGGTTGGCATGGTAGCACAGAGGGAATGTTACCTCAGTCAGCTTTGCTACCTTATGTACTGTTAGCATTCAACAGCCATGGACCTAACTTCGATGTGCATGCGTGTGATTGCTGTAGCCACTTGTCTGCACGGAGGACAGCAAAAGCTATGCTATGTACATATGTGTGTGTGTGTGTGTGTGTGTGTGTGTGTGTGTGTGTGTGTGTGTGTGTGTGTGTGTGTGTGTGGGCCATGTACATATCCACGGCAATTACATGTATGTCATATCCAAACATGAGTGTTTTTTGGTGTACAGCAACAGTCATCTGTTACAGCTGTATTAGACCCAGGGCCCCTGTTATGTGTAGAGCCGACCTGGTTATGAACAGTGGTATCATTGCATTGCATAACACATGATGGAACCCTGTCAGCACATGTATAGTCTGCACAGTTGCTGTAGACCTATGTACAGTCCATTGGTCATGAGTAACATGGTGTTGTATTAATGTATGGATATGTGTTGCTGGTCCAAGTACATGGTGATTTCTGAGGGCTACATAGTAGAATGCGGCATTTACCACTGTGATCTGCACCTGAGACATCTGTGATGGCTCTTGAGTGTGTACTGGTCAGTACATGTGAGTGGCCTTCATGTACATGGGGACACTAACACCTGGAGCGGTCCATCATGGTCTTATGGCCCACATGTCTGTATCTGAGGTATACGGTGGTAGTGCTATTGTGCACAACTGTGCCATATACCAGGTGTTCCTCACTGCAGAGATGTCCGTATTCCCCGTTGTTGGATCTGGTTTGTCAGCTGTGATTACGAATGCTACACATCTAGCACTGACGACCGGTGTCAGATATATGTAGTGCAGCATTCGTGCTAACAATATTCACTATCGACACACTGTGCCCTTCTGTGTTTAGAATCCATGTGCATACAAGACAGCCCTTCGCTACTTAAGTGTGTGAGCATGCCCAGTATGCCATTGTGTAGATGGACACACAGTACATTCCAAACAGACGTGTGCTACTAAGTGTGTAACATGCCCAGTGACACCTTGTGTCGGTTATGTGCCTCTGTGTATGGGCATGACCATTGAAATCCTGTATAACGATAGTGGTCATCCAGGCAACAGATGTCCATACCCCATGTCAGGATGGATTCCTACACTGAACACACTGGTTGACTTGAAGGGTGTACTGTCTGTGGCTCATTTCGTATCTATGTAGTGTTGTAATAGTGCTCCGTAGATAGTCAGTTGTCCCACTCACACCACTGCCATGTGTTTATCTCCATCTACCTTGGGACAGTAATATGCTTTTAGACTGCTCACTCTTTGCCTTTGCTGATGATGTCATCCACCTAGAAGTATGCCTCTGGGAGTACTGTGTTCCAGTAATCTCGGTAGTGCATTTTGTAACTGCGTAATGCTGTAATATGATAAGGTAGTTAGGTGTATGTTTGACTCCCAGCCCTGCCAAGTGTGTGTGTATGTGTATGTGTTTCCAGCTTCCTGTTGACAGAGTAATGCTTTTAGACTGCTCACTCTCCATACATTCCCTATCGGTGTTTTTGCCTTTGCTGATGATGTCATTCACCTAGAAGTATGCCTCTGGGAGTGCTGTGTTCCAGTAATCTTGGTAGCGCGTTCTATAACTGTGTAATGCTGTAGTGTGATAAGGTAGTTAGGTGTATGTTCAAATCCCAGCCCTGCCAAGTGTGTGTGTGTGTGTGTGTGTATGTGTGTGTGTGTGTGTGTGTGTGTGTGTATGTGTGAGTGTTTCCAGCTGCCTGGGAACAGAGTAATGCTTTTAGACTGCTCACTCTCCATACATTCCCTATCGGCATCTTTGCCTTTGCTGATGATGTCACCTACCTAGAAGTATGCCTCTGGGAGTGCTGTGTTCCAGTAAACTCGGTAGCTTGTTCTGTAACTGCGTAATGTTGTAGTGTGATAAGGTAGTCAGGTAGTACGTTCTATGTTCTAATCGCAGCCCTGCTGCGTGTATGTATGTTTCTAGCTGCCTGGGAACAGAATAATGTCTTTAGACAGCTCCCTATCAGCATCTTTGCCTTTGCTGATGATGTCACCCACCCAGAAGTATGCCTCTGGGAGTGCTGTGATGCTGAAACTCGGTAGCGCATTCTGTTACTGCGTAATGCCGTAGTGTGGTAGAATAGACTGGTAGGTGCTCGATTCCAAGGCATGGCAGGTGTGTGTGTTTGGCAGTTATACCCTATGTGTTGGTATCTGTGGGTGGCTAGCAGCGGGATGTGTTTAGTGTGTTTTGTTGCTGACCTATATAGTGCCCACAGCTTGCATATTCTGCCAAGACACTGGGTTGTCAACACATACATTCGCCAATAGGTCTGGTGAGTAAATGTCAGCAGCCCTACTCTTACCCTTACTGCAGTCTGACCCATGTGATGCAACAAAACACACATGCCTTGATAGTAACAACACTACATGATGCAGGTGGCACATGTAGTTTCCTTTTCATTCCTGTCTAATGCTTTGCTGTCATGTGGTCCCCTGTTGTGATATAAATGCAATAGCTATGTATATGTGTATACATATAATACATATGATATATGTAGATATAGAGAGATAGACATAGATATAAACATATATGTCTGGGGACATCAGCACTGTTGAATGTTTGTGGTGGATGATCTGTACGTGATAACCTCGGATGTATTTATATCTGCCATGGCGTAGTGGTAATGCACATCGTCTGTTGTGTGCAGAGTCCCGGGTTGTAGTCATTATTTTCTTGCTGGCAAGACCATGGGACATCGATTATGGTGATAGTAAGGCAACTGTTACAAGTTGTGTACGGATCTGAGCGACACCAAGCAGTGGTTATTAATTTGGAGGCTCGGTATTGGTCATATAACTATTCATTAGAAGGCTATACTATGCAGATGAGGTTGACAATAGTGTATACCATTTATCCCCAGGGTGTGATGCAGATCCCTGGAGTGTATGTCTGTAGTTAGCCGGGTGCAGGTCTCGAATATAGTTGACAGCATGGCAGGGGGGTCAGGCATACTGTATGTACATTGCAGAACTGTGCCTCGGGAGTGCTCCTGCCTTAGCACGGCTAAGCTAGGGGTGTGTCTATACCTGCCTGGTGACATTGGGAGGGACAAAAGCAGTAGTGGGGTAGTCAGGGTGTACAGGCTGCACAAACAGGTGATGATCAGCACAATCAGCAGATGACATGGCCAGCCCGCACCTGAATAGTGCGGTAATGTGAGCAAGCAGCATACACACAGGTTTCTTCCGCAATCTACACCACTGGTGTATGCCTGTGGGGACATTTCAAAACACAGTCCAACCAAATGAGAAGGGGTGCAGCAGGAAACATAGACCAACGTGTGCAGGAGGCTGAGGGCAGTGAGGATGTGTATGCTGCCGAACAATCCTAACTGGGGTGAAATAAGACTTTATAGACCCAGGGTGACTTACCAGGGGCTACATGAGCTGGTGATGGTGGAGCACTATGGGGTGGACAGAGACCTCCTACAGCGGCTTGTTGACCTGTGCCTGCCACACCTGACACATCAAACAGGCCAAGGGAAACCCATCACAGTGGATACCACGGTATGTGTTAGCCTAGGTATACTAGCCACAGGTACCTCACACAGCACAACTGGGGATATCATGGGGATCTCACAGGCATCTGCATCCAGAGTATTGCACCAGTTCACAGATGACATGTCAACACATGCTAATGAGCATGTACATGTCCTCAACACACGTGATTAGTAGACCAGCAATATGCATCTCTTCAACCACATGGCTGACTACCCTGGGGTACTGGGTGCTATAGCCTGCACACATGTACACATCAAAGCCCCACCCGGTGAGCGGGGTAGGGCCTACATTCACTGCAGGGGCATACCCTCCAACAGCTAGGCCATATGCGATGGCCAGGGCATTAGACTGAATGTGTGTGCTGTCTGCCCTGAAAGCTATGATGATTCCAATATAATGCTTCTGACACAGCTGTACCACACCTTTGCCAATATGGACATCCCCTACAGTCTCCTAGTGGGGGATGCTGGGTAACCACTGGTGTCGTGGCTGATGACACCCATCAGCAATGCAAACACACCTGAACACTCACACCATAATGAGGCAGATGCACAGGCAAGACTTATAACTGAGCATGTGTTTGGGATGCTCAGGTCACGGTTCTGGTATCCAGACACATCCGTTGGAGCCCTGCAGTATTCACAAGCTACATGCACACAATTTGTTATGGTATTTGCTATGCTACACAATCTGATCCTGCAGTAACAGTTGAAGCAGGAGCAGCATGGGGCAGGGCGACACGGCCCAACACCACTGCCAATGCCTGTACAGGCACAGTGTGACTTGGCGAAGGAACTACCTGAGCAGGGCCTAGTCGGCGAAAGGCCGTGCACAGTATGACCTGCCCTTGGCAAAGAGGCAACACAAGACATATGCACTGACACAGTAGGTACCCACGGATTTCCCCTCTCTGACCCGCACACAGTACAATGGATGCCAAACATGACACTACCTGTGCTCGGCCATGTATAGGAGGTGCACTGTGTGCATCCAACATAGGCAGACCTCCAGCACTGTTCTCAGGTCCAGAACACCCCCAGGGTACGTCTATCAACCTAGCAATTGGCAGTTGTATTAGAATGTGTATTTACCCATTGCTATGGTATGTATGTGAGCATACAAGAGACTTTGGTGGCTGAATGTTAGGGCAGCAGACAGTACATGTCCATAGTGGCACCATGACATCTCTAGCACATATGGGGGTCACAATGGTAGCCAGTAGTACACAGGGTGTACTAACCTACTGCACATTATAGGCTGAACATCATGTGTGTGTCCGTACAGCCCACACACGTTCCATACAGCTGGACAGGAGTGGACCAATACAGACAAATTATATACAATGGCCTATGGATATGCCTAATGAATGACCCCAACCCCCAAAGACACACACAGACTACAACAGGCCAGGCAGTTTGATGTAGGTTGTGAAAGCTAGGACGTCCAACATCACTATGCTGGTATTTAAAGCTGGGGTCTGACGTACACTGGTATCCCTCCAACCAGCAATTTAGGTAGGTCCACACACTGACATGGAGTACCTGGCATATCAGTACAGTAGCGGCATATGTGTACAACTGTCAGCTGTGCCTCCCGTCCAACCTACACATGTGAGAGTGATGTGCACCACCCACGCTGCTGTGTAGGACTGTGGATGTGGTTGGATGTCCCCCCATGCTATGCAGACATGTAGCAACTGTCAATGCCACAGGACCATTAGCTACCCTGCAGACACAGCATGACACCTGCCTGTGTATAACAGAGGGGTCGGCAACACAGTACTGACTATCTGGATATGTGATACATGCAATACAGTTGACCATACTTGGCATGCTCACTCACATGATGGTATGACGGTAATGTCAGTTGACAACATGCGTAACAGTCATACTGGGCATGCTCGCACACTGAAACACAGGATGGCCAGGCATGCATACACCAGTGGTCCGGACATATCTGCCAGTACATTGCTATACTGTTGGATGACTGTGCTGTATGGTGTGTGTGTGGTCTATTGTCTCTACATATGCCATGGTCTATTGTTAATTCACATGAGCTATGTGCGCAGGGTACTGCTGCCAACACGTGAATAGGATGGTTCTTTGTTTGCAGACAGACCGACGCCTTTGGATACGGACTGGGTAAGGCACATTCCAGCAGGTGGGAGCAGTTGTGCGTGGGTTTGCACAGTGTTAAGCACTGCTGACCTCTGGTTACAGCACCTTATACCAGTTTAGACTCCACATTTCTTTGACAGTGCACTACTGGCATACTGGTAGACAAACACGCTTACAGCCACTTGCTCACCGACATTTGTGTTTACATTTGTCACTCACACTGGGTGTGTGTGATCCCTTGTGATGCATATTACATCGGACTACATGACTACAGTATCGGGTATGTCTAACAATTTGGCAATGGCAGGCGTTCGACTGTACGGACTCAGCGGCCTGTCCAGTGATGTAATCATATTATATGCGTGTTCCTCATATGACCTGCTCCCATCTGTCTGATACATGGGAACCAATACTCTGCAATGCTGACATGTGAATGTTATTTTGTTAACGCAGCTGTCCGCCGAATCATGCTACCGCATACCTACTGTACGTTTTCCACCTTTCAGATTGCACGATGGGAGACTGTAGGAGTAACACCTTTCCCACTTTGCATGGGACAGTCCCTCATTAGGCATATGTCATGTGACAATTCTCTAGCCATTGCAACTGTCCTGATTAGGGGACATTCTCACATTCTACGTGTCTGTAATGGTTGCTTGTTACAGGTCTTGTATACCTGACACGTTGATATGTTATATGTAGTAGCATAAGCAACTTTACTGCTGCTAGACTACACTTTGATTTGTGCTGATATGTATATTTCTGTACTATGCATGGCTGTAGGTATGTTCTGCCCTGGTACATCTGACATTTCTACAGAGCAGGTCCCACTTTGTCCATTCAGAATGGTGGCAGCCCTATAGATCCTATATGTAGAGCTATCACATGTGTCAAGGCAACATATACCCACAGCCAGTAGTAAACTGACTACTTCAATGGTTTGCATATGTTAAGGTTATTCCTGTAGCATTATAATTGTTAATACTGTTTCCTGTTACATGTAGCTGTTTCTGATACAACAAATTAATTTCTGACACCACTACACACAATATATGGGCTCCTTTCCCGAACTCACAGGCCATGTGCCATAACATTCATTTTGCAGGACACAACTGCCCAGACGGGTGTGTCCCTCAAAGGCGTACGGGTGGTAAACCTCATCTATTATGCTATCAACTACCTAAGGTGGTCAGCAAATTATGCACTTTCCGTTACTAGCAGACCTCACATACCAATGGGGGAGAATGAACACTGTATCAGGAACATTGCATAACACCCTGTGGGACACATTTAGACGATTGGTTCTATTAACCAGACACATTGACATTCACAGAGCATATGTATTCATTCACGTTTGTCGAGGTACATGCTGTTTATGACTCATACATGTTGTCATCTGTCATTACCTGTATTCTGCCACCTGTCCACCTAATATCACTAGTTCTGGAAGTGTTTAGTTGGACTTTGTTACATTCTGATTCATAACTATGGATGTCCATGCTAATCGGGTACATGGCACTGATTTGGTCCCTATGTATTCCCCCGATGGTTTACAGACTATACGGTAGATGTGCTCTTCAGGTTTGGGAGGTATAGGCGTCTACTATGCCCACATAGAAATATTAATGACTTCCACTGGGCGAGCCTACTACATCTCTGCCAACCAGCACCTGCACACTTAAGCCCATTATTGCATACCCATGTTTCACCTACCTGGCACCCCTCTACAGCACTTATGACAAATAATTACTGTGAGCGCAGCTGGGGTATAAGCACACCCCTACACATTGCCCACTCTCCCCATCTCGGGAAACATCTGGTACGTTTTGCGTTTTGTCAACCCATGTATTATCACACTTGCACAACCTACTGTTCCATGTACACCTACATCCTGCTCGCATCGATAACCATGGGTTCACACGTACAGTGAATTTTTGGGGTCCCACAAGGGACACCGTTATCCATGTTTAAAGTGTAGACCTTGGAGATCCCTCCCACTGGTACTTTCCTGTTGGTGTTTTGTACAGCAGCAGTGTATTTATCTTTATTGCCTGTTTGTATGTCTGACTGGCCTAGCTGGGCGGTGTGGGGGGTGCAACATTTATTTATTGGACCTCCCAGTCACATATGCCCGGTCTGTAAATATGTTACCCCTAATTGCTGTAAAGTAACCTAGTTATGTACATGTGTATATCTACAATGACATATATATTTGTTTTGTGTGTATGTGTATATATCAATACCTGTTGTATGTGGATATATATATCTATCTATCTATCTCTCTATATATATATATATCTATATATATATATGTATATATATATATATGTGTGTATTATATCTTTGTGGGTGTGTGTGTATATATATATATATATATATGTATATATATATATCTGTATATATATATATATATATATATATATATATATATATATATATATATATATATATATATATATATATCAATCATATATATAAATAAATAAATATATATATATATATATATATATATACGTTTTTATCTATATATACATCTGTGTGTCCATTAACCTATACATTTCCCGGACATAGACACTTACACATGCGTACTGGGTTTTATCTCTGCTTCAACAGCATACTATTGCCTTAGTCATTATGACACGACACTTCACTCCGGTGAACTTGTGATCAGTATACTGCACATTATACAGCGGACAGATGTCGCACATTTTTCATGCCTGGGGTGCCGCTGATAAGTGTGATGTGATACAGTGTCATTCGACCTATTACTCATATGCACAGCCTATTATTCCTGCTACTGTGTTTGTTTCTGTGCACATTCATGTTATTAATGTTAATAGAATGAGTGTTTTTGTTACTGAGATTGTACGTCAACATATTGATGTCTGCATGTAGTTGTGTCTTTCTGCTTTTCCCGGTTTGGGGTTGTCACAACAGAACTCCGTTCCGCTCACGGTTGGCAGATAGATTTTATGTACTGGGCTGCCAGCTCTGACGCACAATGTACGACGACGATACGCCCATTCACGCATGTCTCCACGCAGACGATGCTCTATCTGGGAATCTCACCTATTTACTAGCTGACCTCCACGGGCCTCTCCATTGCAACCGGCGCAACATACCCTAGCACTCCTGTGTCCATAATCGCATATCCATATTTTCTCCAGCACATCTGTGTTGAGTTTCCATGCATAACAGCCATTATCCACCTGATATCGCAGCCATGACACACCTTTACACATTGCCCTCTCCAGAGCATTGGGTCCTACACACATTTTGTACTGTCTCGTGTATTCACAGGGTCCCCATCCATTTATATTTGCACATACGTGCCTTTCCTGGTGTTATGGATTACAAATGATTTGCGGGTTACAAGTATAGGTGGTTGCAACATGTGCTACATTCCGTCTGTGTATAATGTTGACATAACACTTCAACAATGTTATGGCCACTGGTATAACCCTGCCTCTGGTGTGAATAGCGGTGCTCTACTCACTCTTGTGCAGCTTTATCTGACATACGCTGCGAGCACTTTTTAATACCTTACTTGCTCTAGATTCCCTTCACAACCCTTATGTTTGCTTTCGTCTTTCGGCGTTCATTTTATATATATATATATATATATATATATATATATATATATATAGATAGATATATATATATATATATATATATATATATATATATATATATATATAATTGTATATTTCTTTTATGTCTGTGGATATTTATCTATACACACATCTATCTATCTGTCTATCTATCTATCTATCTATCTATCTATCTATCTATCTATCTATCTATATAAAAGTTACAGCAGTACAAGACAACATACATTTGCTATGCTACAAGCTGCTTACACCCACACAGGTGCACTTGCATCTACTCATTGTGAGTTACATATGTTTACTGCCACTTCTTTGTGATTACATGTGCCTTATCCCTTATTCCTTATGAAAGTACCACTTTGATTGATGGAATCCGGTTAAAAGCCCCATGCGAGATACGCGGTCACCTTTACATGTATAAATGTTGGCTTTACAGCACAGAGGCATTCATTACACAATAAATTAATATGTGCTATAGTCGTACTTGAACCGGGAATGCCTTTACATTAGGCGGATGCTCTAACCACTACACTGTTGTTGTTCTGCCTCATTTATATGTATACCCATGGTTCATAGCTACTCTGACATACGCCTCACCGCTTCACTTACACAGCAGGCATCCATTCTCCTGCTGGGAAAACCACAGTACTACACTTCTGACATTCCCTATTTCCTACTGCTCTGGACCCATGTTGATGTCTACTCACTCCATGGATATTTAGAACTCCTACGCTTATAGTCCTTTCACATACGTGTGTTTGATTGTCAGGTTCATGTGCTGGTCCGAGTTTAGGCTTGTCCGACTGGTGACTAGAACTGCCCTGTAGCTATTCAAATATCAGACGTAGCACATGGACAGATTTAGTCCAGATTTTAACATTCTACCTGTGTTTACAGATGCAGGTGTTTTGGCACCTCTGTCCACATTATTAGGTCGGCACTACATAATATAGGGCGGGGAGTGGTTCCACTACATAATACAGGGTGGGGGTGTTTCCATGTGTTTCCCTTCACATTTGACTATTTCATTCATTTATATATACAATGAATATTATTCTGGACATCAGTTATAAATTCACTACAGGTATGCAATAGTCCTGTCAACAAATGTGACGGTTGGTGTACATATGTGTATGGACCTCTGTGATACTCGGGGACTAGTTTCTACAGTGACAGGGACAAGGCTATGACAAATCAGGGACAATCACGGACACTTCTACCATATTAGTACTATTAACATGGAACGTGTTGACAGATTCGTATTACTACTTATTTTCTGCAGTTAAATGTGTCTATTACTCTTAATTGTTGTAATTAGTCATTCTCATTCAACACCTTTCCTCCAAAGGTCACTGGCTTTGTGAGTGATTAAGAGGCTGGCCAGTTATTGTGCAAATGCTCTGACCATTGGTAGGTTTGACACATTGTCATATGTACAGGTTGGGATATATTCTGGGGACACCAGATTGTTTAGGCCAACACATACCCACGGTCAGTGCAGGTGTAGAACATTCATTATTTTCCTAGCTGAGAGCCTATACCTTTAGCACTTTAGTTGTTAGTCTGTTTCTTGTACAAATTACGTATTTTCTATCCTGACATGACTGCTTTAGGCAACTGTTACATGCAGTATGGTACAAAGTTATTTCCTTCAATCACAGGACATTTGGCATTGTATCATTGTTGGTCAGGCACACCTACCCACACAGTGACTGTCCCTCACACAGTGGATCAGGGGGTATCCTGTTTATGTCAGTGCCTTCATCACCCTATTTCCAAGTGCCACTATGCGAATGTGTACAATATATTCTCACAATTATTCATGTGGAGACACGTGCATCATGGGCAGGTGTTTGATCCTGGGTAGTAGGTTCTGCATGACCATCTAGGGCTGGACAGTCTCGTGCACCACTACTGCACATTCAAACTTGTGTCCAGATATCTACAGGACTGGACATCATGTCTTGATACTGATTCTGATGTTTACACAAGTTACTTATCCCATGAGGGATATCCAAAAATTTAACAAGACCAATACCGACCATTCTTTTGGCTTTACGAAAATGTGTTGGGGGTTTTACATGCAAGGGATACATAGTTTGCAATCCTGAAACTGCCTAGGGTGACACTGCCTACTACATATGAGTAGTGGTCACTATGTGTAGATGGCTGCCAAGCTAGTAGGCCAAGTATGGCTGGATTTGGTGGATGTTCAGGTATGGGGGCGGGTTGTGTGCTGTGGAGGGGATGATGGGTATTCCATTATGCATCCAGGTGTGTTGCATTTGAATGGGCCAGTTCGATCAAGACCAATCTGTGGGTATGTGCCGGTGACATTTCTGTACATTTGTATCGCACATTTTAATATTCATATGTTTGTGGGATTGTGTTCTACAGTATGGCCTGTCAGGTTGTATTGCAGATGTGTATACATGTTCTTTGTGTTCTTTCTGATTCACCCGCTGCTCCCTCATACACCTCCAGTTCACCTAATCTGCATACGACACAGTCTCACCTTTGAGGATTATACCATTACCCATTCCCCCACACACACATATTCCTGACACTCCAATCATCACTGCTTTGGTTGATGGCCCATGACACGGTCAAGGTCACACATTGCATACACTACATATGTCAGGTAACTGTATGGTTGTGTGGACTACCCTGGCATGTTTCACCTTCCACATGCTATACATCACGCACATAGGTACACACCCATACTTAACTTTCATGGCATGGTTGGTACACCCGGGTAACACCCGTTCAACTGTGACACAGCCTGGCAAGTACAGCTTGGATCACATATGTGCGGATTTTGGCTGACTGCTCTGATCATTGGTAGGGTGCCACCTTTTCCTATGTCCAGGATGGGATATATTCCAGACACATATCCGATTGTCCTGGACAACACATACCCACAATCAATGCTACGGATAATACTGTTCCTTTAAGCCTACATGTTGCCTTATTGTTGTAGCAGTTTATATGCTCCTTCTGTTTCATTTTCGTGCTTATTCTATTTCTTGTCACATATGGTATGTTAAATATGGACATACCTATTGTATGTGACTATTGCATGCGTTGTGGGATATAATTCTGTCATACAGTCGTTAGGTATTTACATTTATCATGGTTTTGTTATAGACACATCTGCCCAGCTGTGTACTCTCCCTCACAATGTGGGACAGCTGGTGACTCTGACCATTGGGATGGACGTAGCTATTGGCGGTGCGCTAACATGATGCATTTCACTTCCACTTGGTATAACTATCTACACTGCATTGGACTACGGGCACACGGTTTTCAATGTCATTTGTTCGAGGGATGGGGACCCATTATTCCCTACCGTGCATTTGTGTTTGCTTCTTCATTTTGTGTTCACAGGAACTGTCTTGCATGCTTTGCATACATTTCAGTATCCACGGACACTGACAGATGTGATTACTATTGCATGCAAATTGTTATATGCAAGCATTTTAGGTTGTACGTCGACAGCTGACATTTCCATGCCTCTGTGCGGCACTTTGACATGCCCTATGCACTCCCGCTTGTTTCCTATGCACATGGCTGTGGCGGCAAGCCGCCTGCATTAATATGCATTTGCTGCTACTGTGCCATCTTCATGCCACACGGTCGGTGCAAGCCTAACACCAGCCTTGCGCCGAGCTTCATGAATACCGGGGCAAGTTTATATGATTTAGTTTAGGATAGTTAATGTATCAGGACACAGTATTGGCCCTTAGTTTTCTTGGTTTCTGAGTCTAAATTACTGATACTTCCTATTGATTGGGTGTATTGTTTTTTGAATGGTATTTTCTGTGGGTTATCAGGACAGTACCACTGGACTTTCTATTCAGATATTGGACATATCCTCTATATATACTGATATGATACCTGCCCTTGATGGGATTTAGTTCAGTATTATACCCAATAATTGTGAATATTCACATTTATTGGGTGTTTTTTTGATATATAGGCAGTTGACTGGTTTCCAGTTCTTGACATATCATTTTTTTATGAATACATTATATCCCTATTTCCCTTAATTTGGAGCCATAACATGTTTCTAATATAGGGGATTATACTCCTATGGGTGGTTGCTTATTTAGGTCCATCTATCATTTTAATTGGATCAAAATCTGAGGACATGAAGGGTGTCTTTTGCATATTCCAAACACAACAGGAATACTTTATGAGGTAGTCACCGTTTGCTACTGAATATCAAATCTCCCTCGGACGTGGCACTACCACACTGAAATTTCATCTTATAGGTGGCAGAGGCTATTATTACCAAGTGGTAATAGTATAATTTTTAGGGGTAACGTAGCACCACCTTATTTTGAATGTTGAATTTGGTGGGGGCTATTATTGTGCTCCATATTTTATTAGATTCACTCTTATATTTGATTTGTCATCATCCTTATTGTGTTGAGTATTGATCTCATTTAATTAAAGGGGGTTGATACTCTTTTGTCTATCTCAAATTTTCTGGTGACTTGATAATCATATTCAGCCTGTTGGGATGGACGTTAACCAACTACTCAGGGGTATGTCCTCTGATAGAGATGACCTAGGTATATTTGGTGTTGGGGCTACGAATATGGGTTCTGAAGGAATGAGCATGTACCACTTGAGTCTGTTGTCAAGACTTGTTTAATCAGTTGTCTAGAAGTATGAACAATTTAAGAGCCAATGTTTGGCATCTATGTTTATTCAAAGCCTATATGTCCAAGAACATCAGTCCCAGGGGATTACGGGTAAGGATCCAACCCTTGGTAAATAACATTGATGAGGAACTGCAAAAGAAGGGGAAGGCATACAACAACAAGCATCAATTGGGCTTGTACAGGTCTTAGCTTCGTATCATGACAGGTGCATAGATGCCAGTAAAGTGGAAGTTACTAAGTTGTGTGAACAATCCAAACAATTTGAGGGCCATAAGAACTACTCAACATGTTTACAACAACTAGCACAGGAACTATCAGCCTTAGAAAAACAGTTCAAGGAGCTTAAAGAGCACAAATGTAACAGGGTCCTTATGGATTATGATAAAGGGAGACCATTTGGTCCATTTAGAAGTGTAAAATTTTCCATTGTTGGCCCTAAGTCCAACAAAAGGAAATGTCCAAGATCTGTATTAAGGAAAACTAATTTTTCATCAATGGGTACATCAGGGGATGAGTCTTCCTCTTATACGGACTCTAAAATAGCACTGGGTATAACCTCACCCACACCAAAACAAACTAATATCAGCATGGATCTCCCTTTAGGAAACCCAAACACAGGGGTGGACGCAAACACAAGAAACATAACAAATGTGGAGACTTTACTCTAAATCATGAGCAACAAGTAGTATCTAATAATGTCCTCAATATCTCCTCCCAACCTCTCACTCCTGAAAAATTGCATTTACTTAATAAAGGTTTAACTTTTGTACCTGCTTTCTTTGTGGCAGAAAATGATATTGTGTCGGATTTATATTCTTTTGGGAGAACATTAAACTTAAAACTATTTTTTGATGAAAATGATGACACTTGTACTACTGATCATGTTTTTTCCTTTCAGAGATCGAATTTTGTGCCACCTATGCATCCGGTGGTACAACTATTCTTACATAATTTTCTCAAAGATCTACACATATACCATGGGGAAACCTGAATTAAAACACATAATCTCTCAAAGACCCAACAGAGGGCACTTATGGAACTTAGATCCAACACCAATATTGTTATTGCACCGGCTGACAAAGGATAGTGATGGATTTTGACACCTATAATAATTAAGTTTTAAGACAACTTGACAACCTTTTGTTTTATATGATAATGCCATTGGACCCCACCAATACATTTAAACATCAGATTGATGACTTCCTTAAGTTGGCTGTGGATGAAGTGATCGTATCTAACAACACTGCTAAACATCTTACTGTAGCCAATCCCAAAAGGCAATATTTATATTTGCTACCCAAACTCCACAAATCATTAACCAACACTCCAGGAAGACCGATTGTTTTGGGTAGGGGATCATTAACAGAACTTTTGGTGGTTTTCCCAACACAATACTTAAAATCTCTGTTGCTCCTGGTGAGATCTAGAATATGGGATACTACGGAATTTCTACAAATATTATCAGATTCTCATGTTGAACCCAATTGTTTTTTCTGTACACTGGATGTGGACTCCCTATACACCAATATCCCCGTCCCAATTTATGCAGACTTATTCATGGCTTATGTAGAAAAACATATTATATATGACCCCTCACATAATTTGTTTTTGCCAGAAATGGATATCTGACAATGTTATTTGGATGGCTCATTTGGAAGGGTGATTTGGAATATCTTCAAGAATTTGTGGAATACCTGAATGGAATCAAATGGGGGATTTAATTCACCTGTACACATGATCTGAACCAAATCACGTTTTTGGATGTTTTAATAACCACAAATGTGGATGGTAATTTGAATACACAGGTTTTCTGCAAATTTTTGGAATATAATTCCCTCCTAAATGCATCAAGCTACCATCCACCACATGTCATTCACAATATACCAAAATCTCAATTTATGAGAATTAAACACATTTGTTCTGGTAGTGACAAATATGACCATCATAAAACAGACTTAGTCAGGAGATTTAAGGAACGCGGGTATAAACCAGGAGTGATTACTATGGCATGTAGGGAGGTCAGTGATCTGGCAAGACAGGAATTGTTAGAATATAAGCATAAAGTTAATGAGTCAGCCCCGATTAGATTTATTACTACATATGGGCATAACACAGGCATTTTCTGTGATGTGGTACAACAAAATTGGAACATCTTACAGGCAGAAGAGAAAATCAGGGCTTTAATTGGGGATAGATGTCGAATTGGGTTTAGGAGGGGAAGGACGTTGGCATCCCACTATAACCATTATAAGGTTGGAGGCCAGGTGGTTGCCCCTAACACACAGTCCACTCTCATGGGTGATGTACTTCAGGGTTGTTATAGTTGTGGCCATTGTGTGCATTGCAACAGACTAAATCAGACTAAAATGTTTAGTAGCCGCAACACCAGTCAGGTTTATGATATTAAATTTTTTGCCAATTGTTCATCTGACTGGGTTATATACCTAGCCACCTGTTCATGCTCAGCCTTCTATGTGGGCTAAACATCCAGGCCTGTGAAATTCAGGATCAGTAGCATTTAAGTGACATCAAACTAAAAAAAGCATGCAAATGCATTATACAAACGTGGTTAATCATCCTTCAGCATCCTTTGGCTACATTGTCATTGATATTATCAAGGGGGATAGAACAAATAAAACTAGCTGGCACAGTATACTTAATAATAAAGAAAAAAGATGGGTTATAAAGCTAGGTGCTTTAATTCCTCCTGGGTTAAATGAAGTATTGTGAGCAGCCAATGGATGTCCTTCTTTTAATGGATGGGTGTGCATATAAGGAGTGTTGAGTGTCATTTATGGTCACACTGAGGAAGGTTTGAAATTTATGCCAAACCTGGTCTGTCTGTATGTGATAATTTTATAATAAAGTTACACTTTATACACCTTCGTGCCTGCTTTTTGTTTTTTGGATCACCGTTTCTTTAAGCTGTGCACTGCTGTACTTGCAGGGGACTATTCTGGGCTATTCTGCTTTTAAGGATAAGTTAAATAGATTTGCCACCAGGTCTGAGGGAGCTTGGAATATATACCCAGTTCTGTAGTGGCAGCCAGAACAGGCTGGGTGATACCAGATGGCTTTTATTAATGGTTTAATGGTTATTGACTTATATGTTACATCTGAATTATCATGGTATCATTAATACCTATAAATTGCTGTTATTTAATAAAAGGTCACAAATTCAATGTGGTGTGATTTTTGACTCAGCTCAGTGGACAATAAAAGCTGTTCACAAACAAGAATTCAAATTAATCATCAAGTCTTACTTAACAAGTAACAGTTAATTCAGCTGTAGCATTACCTGTCATAGTCAAATAGTTAAAACTCTCCTTCTGTTCTTTCATGTAATGTCAAGTAATATATCTTTCTTCTGTTGGTCTTCCACCTCATATACTATGAGTGACTACCCTGCCCCTGTCACAACATCTAATTAATTAAGGTGAATTTTCTCCTACAGTAGACTCCCTCCCATCTAGCCTCTTTTTAATCAGCTTCCTCTTTAACCAGCTGTCAAGTTTCTGCCATTGCCCTTGTAAAAGTCAGCAGAGAAGAACAACACTTCTGCCTCCTGTAAGCTAAATAAAAGATATTTGCGTTTCAGATTTCAGATTCTTAAAAAAATGCATACTAATGCAAATCATGTTATTCTATCTGATTTATAACCTATAAATGTCATTTTGTATGCTTTTTCTTATTAACCAGCCATTCATAGGTTCATAGGTCCATAGGATGATACTAGACTATTGGCCTGCAGGCCCTTATAAGCCTAGCCAAGAATTTTGTCCATGTTCCCTCAAAGTCAGCACCTGTTTCCCCTATCTAGCAGTGACACAGGTTGGATCCCAGGGGTATATTTTCTGTTTCCCATCCAGTCATCCAGGTTCCTCTTAAAGAAGGCTAGAGAGGTACTCTGTTTGACATGGAGAGGGAGTCTATTCCCTAGATGGGGGAGTCCTTGGGACACAAATCTATCCCACCAACAAGTTCTATTAGTGTCACAGACCAGGTTAAGGCCTTGTGTGCGGGTTGCTCAAGTGGAGTTTGTCTTAAGGATATGTAGCAACTCCATCAAAGGTGGGTCTGAAATGCCCTTGTATGCCAGACACAGCTCAACTCTTAGCAGTTTGTATGAGACTGAGTAGAGGGACAGGGCTTTTAGCCTATCTGTATAGGATAGGTGTTTAAGACCCTGGATTTTCCTGGTCAGAAACTTTTGTGGTCTCTCCAACTGCTGCATGTGCTTGGCAAGGTACATGCTGAAGGGGGGATTGTACTCGATAATGTGTCTGATAAGGGAGGAGTACAGGGATGTTATGACCTCCTTATTCCTGAATGAAATACCCTTACTTATGATGTGGACCATGTAGAAAGCCTTCTGTGCAACAGAGGCAATGCGGTGATCAAAAGTCAGGTTGCTATCAACCTGGGTGCCCGAGTCCCTCACGACTGATTGCATGCTTATTACATTGTTATTAATGTGATAATTAGTGGGGATTACATTTCCCCAAAGGGGATAATGATCCATTTCTTGGCATTCTGTTTGAGGCCATACTTCAGGCACCAGTCATTAGTTTGGGTAAGGCCCTCTTGGAGAATGTTCACATCACTAGGGAAATTTAAGAGAGCACCCAGCTTGCAGTCATCTGCAAACTTGGTCAGCCACAGACCACTGGTTTTGGCTTGCACCTCAGAAATGTATATCCCAAACAGTAGAGGCCCCAAGACTGATCCTTGGGGTACATCGCTCATTACGGGTCTACTTCTAGAAGTTGCTTCCCCTACTTTGACTGAGTGGATTCTATCAGTGAGGCAGTTAAGTACCCATCTGGTAACATACAGGTTGATGCCTAACTGGGAGAGTTTATCTATTATGCCTGAGTGGGGAATAGTGTCAAAGGCTTTGGCTAGGTCAAGGTAGGCAGTGTACACGGTTTTCCCCTTGTCCATGGCTTTGGTGACTGTTTCAAAGAAGTTGACCAAGTTTAACAGGCATGATCTTCCTTTGACAAAACCAAACTGTGTGGGGTCAAGTATTTGGAGGTTGCCAGTATCCTTGTTTATAAGGTCCATGATAATGCATCCCATGACCGTGCAGATCAGGCTAGTTAGGCTGGTGGGCCTACAATTGCCTGGGTCAGTGGATGCTCCACCTTTGTGTAGAGGGATGACAGTGGCTATCCTCCATTCAGCTGGGATGAAGCCGGTGCTGTTTATCCAGCCTCAGGTCCAGTCCCACAGAGACAGGAAAAAAGGGAGTCTACTGTATTTGCAATAATTTTCTGTCACCATACTCTGACCATCTCTAGTTTTGCCATCATCAGACTCCTAGTAATTTTCTTCTACCATCACTATCACTTCCTTTTACTGTTCCCCTCTCTTGCTTTCCTGTTACTCTCTTCACCTCCCTGTATCATACTCATTCACTCCTTCTCACTGTTCTTTCAATAAAATGTTATATAACTTCACTTCAGCATATTGTTTGATGATTTTTTTCTTTTATATGACAACAAAAGAGGACTATTTAAAACTTTTCTGTTTCTTTGTAAGTATACTTATAGTACAGAAATAACACCACTACACTTCCATAAATGTAATAAAGGACAAGTATAAACAGAGTGAATTTGTATCATTCCTGTTCTTAGACCTAAGCGAGGCACTTGATTATCTCATAAAAAGAGTTTCAGACCTAGAACTGAGAAGCAGTACAGTAAACTAGTGCAGTAGCTCTCTTAGTCAATGAACACCTTGTGTTTACTGGCAAGAAGCTTAAGTCTACTTACTTACTGTACACTGTCGACATGCCACAAGGACACTTATTTTCTACATTGTCATCATAGGTTCATAGGTTCATAGGGTCATACTAGGCTATCTGCCCTAGGGCATTTATAAGCCTAGCCAGAATGTGTTTGGCTTTCGCCACCCATTTTAAATTTATTTTGCTATGCCCTTTTTCGAGGTTAGTATACTGTGCCTCTGTCTAACAGTGACACAGAAGTAATACCCAGGGTAAACCTACGATCTCCCATCCACTCATCAAGATTCCTCTTGAAGAGAGTCAATGAGGGACTCTGCCTAACCTGGACTGGGATTTTATTCCAGAGTGAAGGGAGCCTCTGGGTTATGAATCTGTCCCTCCAGCATGTCCTATTTATTTCAGTGCTGAGGTTCAAGTCTCTTGAGCGTGAAGCTCGATGGGATTTGGATTTTCTGAGGTGCAGCATGTCCATTAATTCCGGGTTGGACATGGCTTTATACGTCAGGCACAGATCGCCTCTGAACAGGCGGTATGCCACTGAGTAGAGCTGGAGTTTCTTTAACCAGGCAGCATATGGCATCTGTTTGAGCCCTTTGATCCTCTTGGTGAGGTACTTTTGGGGTCTTTCCAGTTGCTGCAGGTGTCTGGTAAGGTACATCCCAAAAGGGGCATTGTACTCAATTATGGGCCTGATGAGGGATGAGTAAAGAGGCACGATGACCTCCCCTGATCTAGATGTGAATCCCTTCATGATTAGGTGGGCTATATAAAATGTTTTTCTAACCACTTTGGCCACGTGGTTGTCAAATGAGAAATTGCTATCAACTTGGGTCCCCAGGTCCCTAATTACTTCTTCTGTACTTAATGGATTACCACCTATGTGGTAATTTGTGGGCACTTTGTTTTGCCAAAGGGGATGACTATACACTTTTTGGCATTTAGCTTGAGGCCATGGCTCTGGCACCAGTTGTCTGTTTCTATGAGGCCCTTTTGGAGGATGCTTGTGTTGGCTGAAGAGTCGATTATGGCCCAGTTTGCAGTCATCTGCGAACTTGGTCAGCCACAGTCCTTCCGTGTTGGCCTGTACCTCCGAGAAATATATACCGAACAAGAGAGGTCCCAGGACTGAGCCTTGTGGGACACCACTTGTAACTGGTTTGGAGTCTGACATGGCTCCAGCAATTCTAACCATGTGGGTTCTGTCCTTGAGCCAGTTTGCAATCCATCTAGTGACATAGGGGTTTATATTTAAGCTGGTGAGCTTATCTATAATGCCCGAGTGGAGTATTGTATCAAGGCTTTTGCGAGGTCCAGGTAGGCTGTGTGGACCACCTTCCACTGGCCAATGGCCTTGGTGACTGTTTCAAAGAAATCAACCAGGTTTACGAGGCAGGATCTGCCCTTAACAAAGCCGAACTGGGTAGGATCCAGTGTTTGTAGGTCCCCAATATCTTTATTTATGAGGTCCATGATGATCCTTTCCATAGCTTTGCAGACCAAGCTAGTCAGGCTTATGGGGTGATAGTTTCCAGGATCCGTTGAGGCACCACCTTTATGGAGAGGGACCACTGTTGCTGTACGCCACTCTTTGGGCACATATCCTGTAGTAAGGCTGAGATTGAACAGTAGTTTTATGTTTGGGTTTAGCTCTTCTTGGAGTTCATGTAGGGCAGCCCGGGACACCATCTGGTCCCATTGATGCTGTGTTTTTTGCTTTGGAGAGGGTGGCTCTTACCTGAGCATCTGAGATGTCTGGGGGGCAGCACTCTGCTGGGATAGATATTTGCCCTTTTGGTGGGGAGTTTGCTGAACCTGTCAGCTAGGATGTTGGCAATGTCTGTGGGTTCGGTGTATTTTTTGTCATTTTGGACTAATTCTGAGCATATCTGGGAATTACCACCCAGGTTCCTAACATAACTAAAGAAAGCCTTGTGATTATCCTTAGTGTCCTGTGCAATTTTTCTCAAGCTGGCCTTAGACAATTTTATGTGTGCCCGTAGTTTTTGCTAATACTGATCAGTGATGCCTTCCCTTTTGGGATTTTGCTCTATCATTTAGTAGCTTCCTCCTTCTATTGTATAGTTTGTTTATGGCTGGGGTCCACCAGACAGGACGCCTGCCTTTGGAGGATTGGGTCTTGGTTTTATTTGGGATCGATGATCCATGCTTTCCAGAAGGTGTTCATAGAATGCGTTTATAAAGGATTCTGCGGTCTGGGCCGTATTTTCCACAGGACCGGGGCTTCAAGGATTCCACCTCAGTTTTGAGGAGTGTGAAATTTGCTTTAGAGAAGTTTTTCACTGTGGTTTTCTGGGCAGGGGGTGGGGTCGGGATGCGAATATCCAGTGAGATTAGTTTATGGTCTGATCTTACCAGTGAGGGATACACTTCTGGTCTGGAGCATAGAGTCCCCATGTTGGTGATGATCAGGTCCAGTATGTTTTCCTTGTGGGAGTGGTAACAAGTTGTTCCATAGCATTTGAGTTTATAAATTCTAGGAACCTTTGGGCTACGGTGTTGGAGCTAGAGTAATGCTCCCAGTCTATGTTTGGGTAGTTGAAGTCGTCTAATATAATGGTGTTTGGAGAGACCTTCATATTTTCCAGTGTTCTCAGGAAGGCCGAGTGGGGTTCCTGGGTTTGGGAGGGTGGTCTGTAGCAGGCTATAAACTGGAAGGCAGTTTCACCCACTGTTAGTTGCACATGGATAGTCTCTGATGCTTCGTGCTTTGCCACCAACCTGGAGGTGTGGGTATCTTTGATGAATATCGATACTCCCTCCTTTTGTGGTTCGGTCCAAGTTTTGGGGCGAAAAGCGTGTTATGAGGTATAACGTGGTAGTGCTGGGGTGCTCTCGGAGCCCTGAACCAGGTTTCTGTTACTGCACAGACATCGATGTTCTCCATGCTAAGGAGAGTTTCGAGTCGTGCATCTTGAGGTTTAGACTTCTGGCGTTGAGTAGCATTACTCTTAGTTTTTATCCCTTGTGATACTTATGGAGGTGGGTTTGTCTTTTGAGCCTTGCCTAAAAAGGCACTATGGGGGTAGCAAGAGCCTTTGCCAATATCCGAAATCCCAGGGTGACAGGTGCAAGCCGTCCCTAGCGAAGCATCGTGGCTTGTCGAGCATATCATCCCAAGCTGACAGGCATTGATCCCCTTTGAATGACACCAGTACTTAAGCCAGTTGTTGAAATTGATCATCTTGTCTTCATATTGTGGCATCATTCTTGGTGAGGGTAAGATGCTACTCAAGGTCAGGGTCATACTGGCCTGGGCTACATGCTCAGAGAGCTCCTTTATGTCTCTTTTCATGTAGTCCAGGAGGTACGCCTCAGGTCATTCACACCAGCATGGACAATGACTGAGTCATATTTGTACTTGCCTTGGAGTGACCTGAGTGCTTGTGTTATGTGGCGGATCCTAGCGCGACAGGCTGCTCACCGTGACCCTCTCCTTGTTCAGCCTGGTGAGCGGGACGTCAGTGTGCCTGATGATAGAGTCACCTATTACAAGTGTATCAGGTGTGTTGTTTAGTCTTAAGGGATGTGACTGTTTGGCACACTGGCTTTGTGAGATATGTGTTGCACGTGTTTTGTTTTGGGGTAGGCGCTGCTTGGGTGTCTGCTTTGGAGGTCTCTGCTGCTTTGGCAGATCTTTATTTAGAGCCTCTGAGTATGTTTTTGTGTGATTATGTGTTTGGTTTGCTGTCGTGGTAGGTCTATGTGAGACTGGAATTGTAGTGAGTGTGGTTTCCTTCTCCTCCTGACTGGTTATGCCAGTATTGAGTTGAGAGAGCTTAGCCTCCAGTTTGGCTATATGGTTGCATCTCTCACATGTGTTGGAATTTGTTGGGAGGAGGAGAGGGTTGTCTGTGTACATGAGGCAGTTGTAACATTGCCTCAAGATTCCCAGATTCACCAGCTGGACCGGAGAGGAGATTGACAACTGACCTTTGGACATGCTAGAATAATATTGGGAATTCCTTAATAATTGAAAACCAGGGCCACTGGGGAGTGAGGGTGTAGTGCTTTTAATTTTTAGTGCTGACTTATATAATTGCTTTAGTGAGCAAGTGCCAGGTAGCTTAAGTGCAATGTGTTACAGGTAACTTAAATGCAAAACGACAAACAGTAACTTTCTTTCAAGTGAAACAAGGAAATAAGTACAGTAAGCAATGCAGATATCACTAGTGATCCACAGAAGCTTAGAAGCCAGATTAGGTGGAATTAACGTTCCAGGGAAATAACAAGCAAACAAACAACAAGCATATAAACAAAGATAGATTCAGCAGGCCTGGATCTAGTCTATGCTACAGCAAACAAGGTGTACCAATTTCAGTAAGATACAGTTCAAATATTCAGGCACTATAAACCTTTAACCAGAAATTCCCAGCTCAGAAGGGCAGAGTCCAGCCTCTTCTCCCACAAGAGTGCAGACCACAAACCTTCTTAATGTAAAATAACTGGCCTGAAGCCCAAGTGCTTAAACCAGAACTAATACACTTTAAGAATAACAGACACTGGGCTCTCAATCAACAGTTCCCAACTTAGAAGGATGAAAGCTACCTGTCCTGCCACCACAGTGCATGCCACAAACCTTCCTAATGTAAAACAACTGGTCTGAAGCCCAAGTGCTTAATCCAAAAGACTTAGAATGATAGCTACACTTTAATCAAGTTACTACCAAGCAGTAATAAATACAATTGAATACTTTAGAGAATGCCTGGATTAGTGCTCAAGTTACACAAACAAAGCTAGATCCAGCAGGCCCGAATCCAGTCTATGCCACAGCAAACAAGGCACACCAACTTCAGTAAGAAGCAGTTCAGATATGCATGCACTATAAGCCTTCAACCAGAAAAGCCAGATGCATATTCCATATTATGCACATTCTTTCAGTCTGCTGCATTATTCTTCTGAGCTACCTGTATGTAAGCCAGAATTCATTACCATCATTATGCATTTAGTTGTCGATATGTTAGATTTTTGTTATATAAAAATTAGACTGGATCTTCTCTGATCTATTTTTTCTACTGTTATCTTATGAGTTTTATATTTATTTTGTGAAAAGTTTTTCTCCACAAACCTGGGGTATTGCCGTAATGGTTAAGGTGTTTACCTTACATGCACAAGGTGTAGGATTTGATTATCACCTTAAATGGAAACTGGCTAGGCTTAAAATGGCCTACAAGGGCAGCTAGCCTAGTACATACCTATGAACCTCTACTGAAAAGTGCCTGTAGCCAGTGGGGCTTTTTGAACAAATAAATAAAATAAAATATACTCCACTATCACTGTGAGTGCTTTGCATATTTGCATTTGCTTGTATCTTCTTAACTGTAATATGCTATTTTTTTCACATACATGTATCATAAATGTTGATATATTCAGTATATAGCACACTGTGCTCTTGCTTTTTTATAAGACTCCTTCTTAGAAATGTGATACCCATAAATACAAGTCCTGCTTCTCCAAAAAATGTCATATTTCTCTTATATACAGCACATTTCAAACTTGAATTAAAAGGTTTTAAAGTACACCCTTATTAAATAATCAGTTAAAACATAGGCACACATACAGAAACGAAAACATAAACAAACTATATTATCATTTGTTTCATTTACATGAATTATGCATTAAATATTACAGATATGTTTTCATTCATTTGCAGCAGCTCTTTAGTCCATTACATAAATTGCTCTATTTCTGTATTCTGTTAAAATTCACTTCTCCTCAGAAACATTATTTTGTATGTATTGTTCTCAAAAACTTCATTTATTTCTATATAATTTGCTCTTTCTCTTTTCTGTTTTCCAGTTATTTTATCTCTTTTACAATATTCAGTATTTGAAATATAGGTGGATTCGATTTTATTTTCCATATCCTAGTAGCTGCACTTTTGTCAGCTGATAGATAGAATTAAACTTAATAAGGCCTTTCTATGTCTAGGAAATTCAAATCTTGTTCCCAGCTCAAAAGAAAGATGTACCTCTTCATTTGAGGCCCCTCTACACTCCTGCTTTATAGTTAAGTACAACGACAGCTGCCCTTCTGGGCCATTTTAAGCCCAGCCAATTTCTCAAAGGTAAGAATTAAACCTTGTAGTTTGCATTTGTGAGGCAAACACCTTCACTACTATGCCAACCTCCAACCCCAAAAATGAAACTGAAACCACGTAACTTGGCTCTGTGAGGTAAACGCCTTAACCATTATGAATATCCTCAACTCAAATCCCTGATGTGTGTGTATGTATATGTGTATATATATATATATATATATATATATATATATATATATATATATATATATATGTGTGTGTATAGAGAGAGAGAGAGACAGACAGAGAGTCAGAGAGAGAGAGTGAGAAAGAGAGAGGGAAAGACACACACACACACACACACACACACACACACACACACACACACACACACACACACATATATATATATATATATATATATATATATATATATATATATATATATATATATATATATATATATATATATATATATATATATATAAACAGCCCTTTGGTAAAATGTTTGGAATAATGAACATCTGCAATGATATTGTTATGATCATACATACATACAATGTAGGCATTATTTTGTGGGAGGTTTCAATACAGTTGGAAGAGGAAGCTTGTCATTTTCCTGTTATCATGTGATCTCTGAGTTGGTATATTTAAGTAGCAGGGGGTGTGAGCATGCAGCCACCCATATGGGCACTGCAGGTGACCTTGCCCCTGCAAAAAAAATGTTTTTTTTTTTTGTTTGTTTGTTTTTTATATATTTGGTATTTTCATCTGTGTAGCTTGCTTATTTTAAGTTTTCTGTCTGTGCTTTGTTTTTGATTAGAATGCTCATATGTATATGAGTGTATGTGTATATCTGTGTGAGAATGTGTGAGTGTGTGCACATGTGTATGTATGTATGTGTGTGCATATGTGTGTGTGCATGCGTGCATGTGCGCGCGCATGCCTGTGTGTGCATGATACTAACTCTAGAATCACAGTAACTGACAGTATGTGGAATTCTCTAATACACCCCAATTCAAAGTTATTACAAATTATTCTAAACAGAGCTTTTTACTGTTCTAACAATCACAGTTATAGAATGAAAAGGCATCCTTGTTTTGTTGGTCACACACCTCTCATGCTACAGAGTGCTGTGGCTTCCAGTCCCACACCAGGTGTATCAATTGCTGATACTGCAGTATAGCATGGGGGGTGCTGCACTCCTGAGTGTGTCATCTTTTGGATGAGAAATTAAACTGAGGTCTCATCTTCTTGAGTTGGTGGTAAATCAGGTAGATGTGGAACATACCATGGCAACTATTAAAAAGAATAGGGGTCCTTTCCTTAACACAACATAACAAAATTACATATTACAAAATTTACATAGTTACAGGAACAAATGCACATATTTCTATTTCTTACTATTTATCATTTTTCTTATAATATCCTCAATGCTGTTCTTCTATAACTGAGCCAAAATCCTTTCACAACTATAATCTGATTTTTCACAATGTAGCTGCCAAAATCCATTTCCATTTAAACAAAATTTCATTCAGTCCTTCATTCCAAATAACTGATATTACATTAAATAAATTCTTATCTTCTCTTCTCACATATTCCTTCTTCCTATTTTTAAAATATCTATATGTAATCATATTAATATCTATATTGTTTATTTCATTAATATCCTCAAAAAACTTTTTCTTCGCATGACTTTTTCTAGTGTTTTATCCCTCTTTTACATTTCAAAAAACATTCTCTGTTGTCTCTTCCTCCCCACAAAATAAACACACTATTTCAACTTTCTTTTTCTATGGCATATTCTCTTTTACTGGTAGCTTATTTACTATCAATCTCCACTGGAAATCTAGACATTTTACTTACTCTTTTCTTACTTTAATGGTTTTATTCCCTCCTTCTGATAAATGTCCCCTTGGATTTACATAACGATAGATTCATCACATTTTTATTCCACATCCTTCTATCTTTATCTATATCTTCAATTTTTATTTTCCGTTTTAGTATCTTTTCTTGATAATTTCTTCAACACATTCTTTTTCTCTTTTTCTTATTCTCATTTTTTCTCAGAATTTTTGTACATCTGTTTAAACATTCTCACTATTAATTTCTCATTCTCTTCACTTACCCACTTTAATACTCTACATAAGTTTAAAGAAGCAGAATAAACAGCTGGATTTAGTAACTGCAGCCTCCCTTCATCTTCACCCATATACAATATGCCTCATTTCCCTGGATTTAATCTTGAACAACATATTTAAGAAAACAACTGCACACTTTTTTCATATTTTACTGGTATCGTATAAACATTTGACATATACATTATTTTCTCATTAATACCAAATTCACCACATAAACCTTTTTCTTTAATGATAATCTATATGTCTTCCACAGAAGACACATTTGTTTCATTTCTTTTATCAAGCCATCCTATTGTGTTATAACTACATAATTTTTCCTAAATCTTATTCCTAGGAAAGAGACTTCATTCCCTAAAAGATACACACTCCAGTTTTCAACACATCACCAAAACCCTTACATTTGTTTATTTGGTTCATTCCTATTTTCTTTAACATCCATTTACACAAACCATCACTGTCCTCATCCATATTTTGCCCTATGTATATGTGTCTGTCCCTTCCCTGCTACAGACTGCATCAAATCCCTGACACCACAAGCCAACCCACTGAACATCACCAATCATCATATTGTGGCAACTTGACTGACTCTGTACAACCTCCCAGAGTGCATGGCTACTGTGTTCACCTCTGATAACCCTACTCAGTCTCAGTGTTGCAGTCATATGCCACTGTGTTCTCCCAACTACAAGTTAAAGTGATGATGACTATGACCTGGCCATAATTTAAATATGGTTATGCCTGATACACCATGTGACCAGTCCATGCACTGCCCTATGTGCCCTGTATATCATAATATTTGCATCATTTTATTCTGTGAGTCTGTGTCATTGATCATAATAGTGGCCCAGATGCTCCATCTTTGCCATTGTTATAATGTGTTGTGCCCTCCTCAGCCTCAACTGTGTTGCACTGCTGCTTGTTCCTTACTTGACTCTGCACCCTGTTTTTTTATTGCTGATATGAACAGTATGGAAGATCCTCCCTAGGTGATACCCTGCCACTCTAATTCTTTATACCCAACTTATCCAGCATTGCACACACACAACAGAAACCTCACAGCAGATTTCAGGACTGTATTGTATTGCCCTTCCTACAGCCGCAGTGGTGCACCGGTAGAATTGTTGCCTCACAGCAAGAGGCTCTCCCATTCGATTCTCGGCTGGAGCACCTTCTGTGTGGAGTCTGCATGTCCTCCCCATGGTCGAATAGTGTTCAAAAGACATGCGTGAAGGGGCGTGCCTTCATTGAAGGTTCAGTGTCGGGCTGGCACCTCAGCACCATAAAACTCTACTGCCAATCATTAGCGGAACGGAGTTCCGCTATGGCAACCCCTAACCGGGAAAAGCCGAAAGAAGAAGAACATTGTGTTGCCCTTCCTGACTATCTAGCAATGGAAGTGTCCTTTGAGTAAGCTGAACACCCAATCCGTCATAATAAGTCTCAGTATATGCTGCATTATAAGCCATATCTAGGCATTGCAGTTAGGAGGTTATCAAACCTGGCATTACCTGAAACACATAAACAAGCAACAGATTATACATGGCTTGTTCTTTGCTTGCATGGTACCAGTGTGCATAGATGTGTCAATCTGGTCTATGTGTACATCTATAAACAAGATGACCCTCTGAGAAATCTCCTTGCCAGAGCTGTTGATGTAGGACAGACATGTGCCTGATGCAAACACTGTGAGAGCTACCCATGTGATACAAAGGTGCCTTATAAATAATGCCCTGTACATTCCAGACCACTTGACATTTAAGTGAGTGGAAGTCCTTCCTCTTTATTTATAGCAGCCTCTCTAAACTGGGTGAAGCATTGATGGCAATGTATCTACAGGTTATGGCCCTCAAGGACTCAGGGAAATCGACAGTATTATAAAATGCCCACTCCTGGGCACAAGACATAGTCCCCCAAATACAGTAGTGTGGTGGTGCTGCGGTAGCGTTGTTGCCTCACAGTAAGATGCTGTCCAGTTTGATTCTCAGGTAGAGCATCTTCTGCATGGAGACATGCGTGAATGGGCGTAACTTCGTTGAAGGTTGCGCGTCAGGCCTGGCAAGCCGGTACATAAAACTCAACTGCCAATCATTAGCGGATCAGAGTTCTGCTATGGCGACCCCTAACCGGGAAAAGCTGAAAGACACAAAGTGTCAAGGAACTGGTTCACAATTCATAGAGCTAACACCTGCAATATGCCTAACATGTCTTTAGTAGACTGCCAAACAGTCCTTGTGAATAAAATATTTAAAGCTGCACATACCTTATTATCCATGGGAATAGGCATGACATACAGTCTTCTCAAATCTGTTTGTGAGCAATATACTTCAATATGGTTCCCATACAGTCTCCCTGTTCACACAGAAAGGGTCCACAGTTTACCCATCACTCAGCTTGTGGTATGTGAGGCAATCTCACTACCTTCGCTATTGGCGTGGATGGAAATAAAGCACAAGATTGCAGGCACTGGTTCTGTAGTTGGTCATTAACACGTGCTGCTGAGCTACAACTGCCACTAAATCAAAAATCACTCTCCCCTTTTATACCATGATTATCTGTATAAAAATGATTAGAGACCACAGAACAGGACTGATCTTCTCTACATTACTGAACTGGTCCACCATTTCATGTTTCATTATTTGCATATACCACTTAACTCATTTGCACAGCATTCCTCATTTCTAAAACATTATGTGTTCAATGATGTGCATTGCATACCACTCTATTTTGATCCATGTGTGAGTGTGCTAGCCTTGACTATAAGTTGCCCACATCATCTATATCACTGCTATTCATGCTAACTTATCTCTTTTTTTCTACATTTATGCGAAATCTGTCTGCTGATCAACAGCTGTCTATTGGCCAACTGATTCTTTTATTCCTTCATCATCAAGGGCAAGAGTCAGGTGAGAGAGGTCATCATTAAGGCAACCATCATGCTGAGATAAAGGATTTTATTGGTATGTAGTCCCACATCTGTATGCATGTTCAACTAAGCAGAGTCAAGGGGTACAAAATGAACTGACACCTATGCCTTTCAACTGTCCAGATTTTGATGGTATTCCCCTCTTTATTGTCAGACATTTGCTCCATCCCTCCGAAAACAGGAACTTATTTTGAAAATTTCTAAGTCAATAGTATCAGCACTTAAAAAATGTGACAAATTGTTAGTCTTTTCTGTAATTATATTTTTCTTTGTAACTCTGCAGGTAAAAACCAAGAAGTGTGCTAGCTGCACTTGTTGTCCATCACTTATGCAAGTGACATTGTCATAAAGCAACTCTATCCACCAGCCATTAGGGATGGGAGATGGTGGTTCTTGTCCAGTAGCATAACTAGGGCAGGGTGAAAGGAGCAACTGCACTGGGCACAAAGTGTTGGGTGGTGATCACCATTCAGCTGATCCTGATGGTCAAATCTGGGCACTATAGCACTCCATGTGTGGTCCAAAACTTGAGTGCTGTAGCACTTCATGCAGGCAGGGTATAAACAGTAAAAATAGTTTGCTACAGTTTAAAATGATTTTTTTAATTAAAACATGACTCCCATAGCACTCCATGCAGGCAGAGTACAAGCTAGCTAATGGTTGTTACATTTGTAGCAAGCAGTTTGTTATAGTTTAAAACGTATGTTTGTGTCTTTCGGCTTTTCCCGGTTAGGGGGTCGCCACAGCGGAACTCCGGTCTGCTAATGATTGGCAGTAGATTTTTACGTACTGGCTTGCTGGGCCTAATGCACAACCTTCAACGAAGGAACGCCCATTCACGCATGTCACTTCACAGAAGACGGTCTGAGAATCGAACTGGCAACGTCTAACTGTGAGGCGACAAAGCTACTGCAGCACCACCAAGTTTAAAACGTATAATTTTTTTTTAAATTAAAACATGAGTGCCATAGTGTTCCATACAGGCAGGTTATAAATGGTTTCCTACAGTTTAAAAACAATACATTTTTTGTATTATTAAAATAAGTTGGAGGGTTGAAGGCAGGGCACAGAACTGGGATCTGAACAGCTGGGGCAAAAGGGGAGGTGTCATGCACTGGGCCACCTGGTTACAGTGCTAGTAGAAGGAACATGTCTGTTTTTTTTTTTCACTTTAAAGGAAGAGAGATTGGATGGGGGCATAAAACTAACTCTAATAAGCTGATTTTTGTGATATGCTTTTTTACACTGAAGTGGTGCTTCTTTGATTTTTTTTCTTTAAAGGAAGAGATAGGGGGTGTGGCATATTAATAACTGTAATAAACTGGTTCATAGTATTAGCTCAGGGTGCTGGTTGAAATAGCTACACTGCTTTTCTTGCCTCCAACAGAAAAATCATACCTCCCAGTCTACTCCCAGAATGCCTGATACTCATCCTCCCTTCCTTCTAGCAGAGGAGAGCATGCTACACTCCTTCACTATATTCACGCTATTCATAGTTTCTCCAGGGCAGAGGCCACTAATCAAACCTTGATTGCTTGTGCTTCAGTGAGTGCTTCACCATTTGCACCATGGTGCTAGGCTACTTCTCACGCTAATTTGTGCTATACAATGCACTTATCATTTGTAAATCCTGCAATCTGTTTACTTTGATGTGCTTTTGTTTTGGTGCTAGACCATATCTGTTTTTTGTTCAGCTTTGATTTGGGGTACAACAAATATAACATTAGCATTATTCTTTGGTAAGCCAATGTTATGAACATTAGCAATGATAATGATTATCACCCCAAATTCAGATTATCATCATTAATATTATCAGTCTGACTTTTAATTCTGATTGTTTGCAATTTAAACAAGAATTGTTGATCTGAGTCACTTGATTAGAATAATAAACACCATTATTTCAACCACAGCTTGTAACAGAATTAAAAAAAATAAGTATTCCTTTAAATGACAACTTATATGTCACCCAAATTGCTATTCTCCTGTACTACGTTTAGCTGACTTCTAAATCAGTACTGGCTCGACCTAGCAATTGGGGTGTTACTGCATGACTTACTTTAGTCACGGCAATGTTTGGTAGTTGCAAAGAAATAACAAATAGTGACATAGAGTGCAGGGATATGCCACCATTTTTCCAACCTCTAACTGAGCAACACACACACATACACACACACACACACACACACACACACACACACACACACACACACACACACACACACACATATATATGTGTGTGTGTGTGTGTGTGTGTGTGTGTGTGTGTGTGTGTGTGTGTGTGTGTGTATATATATATATATATATATATATATATATATATATATATATATATATATATACACATATATATATATATATATATATATATATATATATATATATATATATATATATATATATATATATATATATATATATATATATATATATATTAAGGTACAGGGTCTATATTACCTTATCAAAAAGGCTATACATTGAATGCCTTTCATCGACCCCTAAACATTGAACTGCCATTTTTGAGAATGGCCACTTCAGCAATTTTTTTCCCAGAAATGACACATCACTTCAAACATTTCAAAATGGGGGGCTTTGCCCCCACCCCCAATGTGTGGGCGCTGTGCCCCTCACAAACCCCTTAACTAAATATACCAACACTACAGTGGGGAAAAGAGCAAATTCAAGACAAGGACCAAGAAGATTTTTTCCCTAGGAAAAATCGCTGAAGTGGCCATTCGCATTATTTGCAGTTCGATGTTTAGGGGTTGATGAAAAGGCGCTCGATGTATAGACTCTTTGATAAGGTAATATAGACCCATATATATATATATATATATATATATATATATATATATATATATATATATATATATATATATGAATTCACTTCATAATCTCGAAATACTGAAACATCGAATTTCAGTATCTCGAAACTATGAAACCGAATCCACAAAACACCGAAAATACAAAACCCCGAGCCCAAAACCACAAAATTCAAAACACCGAACAAACCGCATACACTACATCATACATACACCACAACACCCACATCACAATATAAACAAACAAAAACTTCACACATACACAACTCATACACACATAAGCAGGAGGGCAAGCCCCCCCTGAACCCCTATACCCCCTACTTATATATACTAACTCCAAGATCGCACAAAAAGAAAACAAAAGCAAACTCGCACACACACATTCTCCAGTCCCTCATACACACACCAAACATAGCAGCACACTCAGACACACTCTAACCCCCACTCAAATCCTTTACAAAAAACTCACTTACCTGACAAAAAACCTAGATCCATACATGGCACCACAGACCATAAACACACAATCCCAGACATTTATTTTATTTATTTATTTTATTTATTTATTTTACATTTGTTGACAGAGTCTGCATGTCCTCCCTGTGGTCGCGTGGGTTTCCTTCGGGTGCTCCGGTTTCCTCCCACATCCCAAAGACATGCTATAGGTGGATAGGACACACTAAATTGGCCCTAGGCATGAGTGCGTGCATGTGTGTGCCTTCTGTGGAAGGTTGGGCGCTGGGCTGGCAACTCGACACCGTAAAACTCCACTGCAATTCATGAGCGGATGGTGATCCGCTGTGGTGACCCCTAACCAGGAAAAGCCGAAAGAAGAAGAAGAAGAAGATTTTACATTTGTTGACTGGGATAGTCCAACTGGATTAATGTCCATTTTCAGTGGAGGCCCGGGAGAAAAGTTCCAAGGTAAACAGATAAGTAATAACAAAGAAGGCATATTACCAAGGTAGACAGATAAGTAATAACAAAGAAGATATATTACAGATGAGATATTTACAAATGACATAAGCAGACATGAAATAGACAACATCACATACATCACATAGCGTAAGGCCATAACAGCGAATTCGAGATATTCGAATTCGTAATTATGAACTTTCACTATTTTAAACATTTGGGTTTATAGTCTTGAGATACTGAAATTTGACATTTCATTATTTTGAGATTATAAACGGCTCCTATATATATATATATATATATATATATATATATATATACGTCACTCAGATATAGATATATAGATATATATACTTACTCATTTCTCCCATTTTGCACATGGAGTCAGGGAATAGTTCTCAAATTTCAATCTGCAAATTGAGAAACACTACCTCACACAACATGGAACAAATGGGCAAAATATGGAACACTTGTTAACAGGTTACTAACAACTTTAACATGGAAGCTCACAGAATTGTTAAAGTATGCTATGTTTTACTTATAAAAGGTCCTTTTAATGAATTAATGATTTGTTTCTATTTACCACAGATTATCATTTAAAAATGTCCTAACATTAAATGAGTAGCAGACTCTTTAAATACAGAACTTTATGGAACATAAATATATATATATATATATATATATATATATATATATATATATATATATATAGACAGATAAATATATACATATATTTATATATTAGATGGAGCATTTCTTCCCGGGCCTCTGCTGAAAATTGGCTTTGTTCCAAGTCGGACTTTCCCTTTAAACAAATGTTGAATTAAATATGTACATATAGATAAATAGATATAGATATATAGATCTATCTAGATTAATAGATACTGTAGATCTATCTATGTCCTCCCTGTGGTCGCGTGGGTTTCCTTCGGGTGCTCCGGTTTCCTCCCACATCCCAAAGACATGCTATAGGTGGATTGGACACACTAAATTGGCCCTAGGCATGAGTGCGTGCATGTGTGTGCCTTCTGTGGAAGGTTGGGCGCTGGGCTGGCAACTCGACACCGTAAAACTCCACTGCCAATCATGAGCGGATGGTGATCCGCTGTGGTGACCCCTAACCGGGAAAAGCCGAAAGAAGAAGAAGAAGAAGATTTTACATTTGTTGACTGGGATAGTCCAACTGGATTAATGTCCATTTTCAGTGGAGGCCCGGGAGAAAAGTTCCAAGGTAAACAGATAAGTAATAACAAAGAAGGCATATTACCAAGGTAGACAGATAAGTAATAACAAAGAAGATATATTACAGATGAGATATTTACAAATGACATAAGCAGACATGAAATAGACAACATCACATACATCACATAGCGTAAGGCCATAACACCGAATTTGAGATATTCGAATTCGTAATTATGAACTTTCACTATTTTAAACATTTGGGTTTATAGTCTTGAGATACTGAAATTTGACATTTCATTATTTTGAGATTATAAACGGCTCCCATATATATATATATATATATATATATATATATATATATATATATATATATATACGTCACTCAGATATAGATATATAGATATATATACTTACTCATTTCTCCCATTTTGCACATGGAGTCAGGGCATAGTTCTCAAATTTCAATCTGCAAATTGAGAAACACTACCTCACACAACATGGAACAAATGGGCAAAATATGGAACACTTGTTAACAGGTTACTAACAACTTTAACATGGAAGCTCACAGAATTGTTAAAGTATGCTATGTTTTACTTATAAAAGGTCCTTTTAATGAATTAATGATTTGTTTCTATTTACCACAGATTATCATTTAAAAATGTCCTAACATTAAATGAGTGGCAGACTCTTTAAATATAGAACTTTGTGGAACATAAACATATATATATATATATATATATATATATATATATATATATATATATAGACAGATAAATATATACATATATTTATATATTAGATGGAGCATTTCTTCCCGGGCCTCTGCTGAAAATTGGCTTTGTTCCAAGTCAGACTTTCCCTTTAAACAAATGTTGAATTAAATATGTACATATAGATAAATAGATATAGATATATAGATCTATCTAGATTAATAGATACTGTAGATCTATCTATCTATCTATATATATATATATATATATATATATATATATATATATATATATATATATATATATATATATATATATATATATATATACAGAGAGAGAGAGAGAGAGGGACAGAGACAGATATTACCTATTCATGTACTAGCTAAACGCACTAGACAAACTGACCCTTTTGAGAGGCAATCCAGGAAAATTGTGTGATTCTAATTTGGTGATGTGCTCAAATTCTCTCAGTAGGGGAAATGAAGGTAGAAGGACTCAAACCTTGAACCACTGGGCACAGAAATCAGTTCATTAACAACTCACAACTTTAGCCCTCAGCATTAGTTACCAAACAGTAGCAGTTTATTTAAAAATTTGGTATCCCCTTGAAGTTAACATAATTGTTGTGCAGTATTCATGTTTCTAAATACCTCAGATCAAAACACTACCCTTCTACAAACCATACTACACTGTTTATTAAATGTATTAGTAACACGATGATGAACTGGCAAATACTGCAGTAAACCAGACTATAATGGAAGAATAGTGCTTTACAAGAGCAAACACATAAGTAGTACATGACAATGACGTTGAACAACCGAGTCCAAAAAAAAAACAAATAAGAATTGAAGTCTGATAACACAATGGCATTATTTAAAAAAATGAAAGATATACAATGTCATTGCCCAATTTAAGAAAACTATATTGTAAAGTGTTAGTCATTACATGTGTTTTCTATTACACCTGTAATCATAAAAATAATTAACTAACTAAGAATTGCAACATCCTCAACATAGTCAATGTGTGTCTTTCACATATCACTGAATGAAAATGAAAACAAAATACAATTCCTTTATACCATGGTGCTGTTTTAAAAATAGTTTTGAATAATGTCATCTATAATCACAATAACCTGTGTTTGTGTAGGTGTAATAGTTGTTTGCCTGTTGTCAGCATTTTGTAATAACTCTGGATTAACCCCATTAATCAAATCCAGCTGCAGACATACCCAGTTATGCACACTGAAACATGGTAGCTAAGCTTTCTATAATCTCATTAGCCGCACCGTTTTTTATTTCTTTGAAAATAAATTAATAGGAGGAAGTTCCTGCAAATCCATTAAATTACAGTCATAAAGCTCTAACTACAGCCAGGCAACCCAGTTTTATTAGTGTCTTGGGTACCCCTCTCAAGGGGGTAACATGGAAGTGCTTATCTTAAAAAAGGTGAGGTAAGGTTACTTGATCAAGACATATTCAGAAGAAAGCATACTAATCCCTTGGATACCAATGGGTGAGCACAGTGAAAGATCTAGATCTTAAAAGAAAAAAACTCCGTATGAATATACATCTATCCATCAACAATCCAATTTTTGCACAGAGGGTCAGGGTGTCACTTTAATGGTGACAATCATCTAGAGCCAACATTTACACCACTGAGTGGCTGTCCCAACTGCAGTTGTACTTCCATACCAAACATATAATTACACACTAATGCATATGGCCAATTTAGTGTACAATCCGCATACTACATGTATTTGGAATATGAGAGGGAACTTGAGCACCCAGGGAAAACCCACAAGAATACAAATAGGACATGCAGATTTCACACAGAAGGCACCCCAGCTGAGATGTGAACTGGCAAACCTCTTGTTGTGAGGTGATAATGCTACTCCCCGCACCCCTGTACCATCTATAGAGAGAAAAAGAGACAGAAAGATAGATAAATTAGATAGATAGATAGATAGATAGATAGACAGATAGATAGATAGATAGATAGATAGATAGATAGATAGATAGATAGATAGATTGATTTAGATCTAGATATCTATATACTGATATTTAGATATCTAGATCTAGCTCTATCTAGCTATACATATATATTTTTTTCATTTGTTGACTGGGTTATTTCCAATAAGTCAGTGGCCTTTTTCACTAGAGACCCAGTGTGGTATTTATACTACTATAGTAAATATGGTCAGGACATTGGGGAAGGCAGTTGTGGAAAAAGAATGGCGAGTCTAATAGGGATGAAAATTTTGTATGATTGTGTAATCAGATTTGTATATCTGTATACTTGCACATTTGCAAATATTTGTAAATATGTAAATATTTTTGAACAAGAGTTATTTTTGCATATAAATAAAGGACCCCTACTCTTTGGAGATGTTAGATTGTGCTAGAGGGCTCCTTGAGCAGCAAGGATGAGGCCCAAGGAAAGCTGCAACATGTAGGAGAGAAAACCCATGGAGAATTTGGAGGTGAAAAATATGAACTTGTTGAAAAGTTTGTGTAATATGGAGTACCAGAATGCAAGTTAAGAATCCTGTGTGGTGGATGATAAAAATGTGCAGCTGCCTCAATGGGGAATGAAGTACACAAATCTGCTGGGGTGATGCACATAATAGAACTGGCATAAGGATGATTTGCAGATGATGGTCTGTTGGAAATAATTGAGCAAGATTATCCAGGTTATGTTTCATGTGGTGAGATGGCAGATAACATTTTTGGAAGTACTAAGGATGGTAATTTGGAGAAGGAGCCATGTGATATGGCTGCATAGAATGTCACAGTTACAACATATGCAGCACTGAGAGAAAGTGAAAGAGGAAAGCAGTAAAAACACTGAGGACTCTGGTTTTATGGCGGAAGAGAATGCCATAATTAAAATATATGCAGCAGTGACAGTAGGCAAAAAAGAACAGTAGCAGCAAACTGTAAAAAAATATTTTTAAAAAGAGAAGACCAGCTGTGAGAAAAAGAAGAAAAATGACACTGTAATAGATAGAGATAGACAGATGGTTGGATTTAATAAACCCTACATGGTTCTCTAAAACCATGTGTGCATCACACAGCAATGCACACCTATACATGCTGATTTGTATTTAGTAGGTGGCTCTACACATTGTGTAGATCTATACAAAGATGGTAAACATTGTTGCATTCAGATTACTGCATAAGCAGCTGAATTGTATGATAATTAACCAATCCAAGATGGAGGAGCTATTCAACATGCTATAAAGCAATCATGTACACTTTTTTAAATAAAGCAAAACACCACAAATGTACAGTATTTGTCCATAATAGGAGACCAAGGCTGACCCCAAAGTAGTGAGTGTGTGTGACTAAGAAAAACAGGCAGGCAAAATGTAGATAATATCAAATGGCCACTGAGACAGAATGACCTGCAACCCTCATTTACACCTCATTTAGCTGGTATGTGTGGGTGTCTGCATGGGCACTCAATGTGAAATGTGTGTGTGATTGTCTGCATGAACACAACGAAGCTCTATGCTAACACTATATTCCAGCATGTTAGACATGTATGAGCCATGCATGGTAGAGATATCAGTTCATCGTCATCACCCCTGACCACGAAAACTGGCTCTGCCAGGAGTTGCACTGACATGTTCATGCCTATGGTCAGATGTGGTGGTGCTACCTGAATGTGAGCGATGTCTGATGGATGAGCTGTCTTCACAACTAAGCAGAGGTCCATGACTCCATGGCTTACCATGTCTGGATGTTGACACTTCAACCACTGATGGAGCAATGGAAGTAGCCCTGCTACAGGAGCAGGCAGGGCCACATTGGCAAACACCAGATGATGTTGTAGCTCTTTGGCCACATGGATGCTGTCCCCCTCCCAGCAGGTTTTATCTCAGACACTGCCCATTCCATCATGGCATTCATCCAATCCATAGAATCGACCCCACGGTGGAGGCAGTTAAGCACATCAACAAGTGCCAGATCTAGAACTCTAAGCATGTCCTCAGAGGCTCTAGTGGAATATGTCTTTGCCTCCCGCCAAACACAAATGAATGTTTGTAAAAACAAGGAATACCACAAAAGTAAATGTATATATGTTTTCCATAATATTATCAGGCTATCAACATATTTTCAATATAACAGCAATTGAAATGCAGCTCTCATTTAGGACAACAGAATGGTACATTCATAAACCATGATTCATCATTCACATTTGTGTAGATGGATGACAGTGGCTGTCTTCCTTGCAGATGGGATGTTAATGGTGCTCAGGCTTTGCTTACATACAGTGTATAATGGAGCTGGAAGCATATGCCTGAGTTCATGTAGGATGCAGACAGGAAATTTTCTCAGGTCCCATGGAGACTTGCTTTTGTTGACTTTGATTAGGCAGTATGCATCTGCTACCTAATGATGAGGGGGGATGGGGTTGATGTGCATATCCACCTACACTGGTAGTGAGCTAGGGGGGTGATGTTTGCCCTAAACCTGTCTGCAGCAGGTTGAATATAGCTATGGTGTGTGTGTATGTGGCATGATTGACAACCATTACAGTGTGGGTTGTGTTGTCACCTCTGAGATTGCAGACATATGTGAAGACGGCCTTGTGATTGCCCTTGGTGGATGTGTCCAATTTGTACTCATAGTTAGCCTTACAGTAATCCACCTGGGACCTTATATGCTCATTCTGACAAAGATTGACTCGCTGCCAAGTTGGTGTTTGCTCCTACTCTGACCTGTACAGCTGACATTGCAACCAATTATGTGGTTTGTGTATTGCTGCTGTCCAGCAAAGGGGATTACTCTACTTTGGTGGAGATAGGTGTTACAGGTAAGGTATTGCTGAGTCCATACAGCTATGTCACTGGATATATGGCTGTTTGCAGTAGGCATGGACACAAGGTCATAAAACACAGTTGGACACCTCTGAAATTTTAACCTGATAATCATGTTGATTCTAGTACCCATGTCTGTGTCAGGGCAATGCAACAACCAGTAGCTGTAGAAATCTAACTCTGTTGGATGCACAGAAACTGAGATTACACACATCTACAACATGTACAGCTTATTTACCTGATATTTTGCATCCCATGTCTGTTGTTATGAGGGAGCCAGGTACACCTACTCATACATAGATGTGCACAGGTAATACCTGATATACATTTCTGTTCTGTGTCAGTATGGCACAGTGTAGCTACACTCTTGCTGCTCAGTCATTCCTGACAGCCTGTTAGAGCAGGACATCTGGAGAATGCCACACATGCATGGGGGAGGGGGGGGTGGCAATGGGCCAAAATTAGTGACAAAATTAGTGACACTTTCTTAATACTGCTGTAACACAGAAGTCATTTGATAGCACAGTAGCCTTTGCATTCACAGACTTACCCTGAAGGATGTCTGATGTTCATATGGCAGGAATAGAGGAGAAAGGCTAAGAGTGTGTTAGTGAGGGTAGGAACTTTTAATGTTGGCAGTATGACTGGTATGGGGACAGAGCTAGCTGATATGATGGACAGAAGGAAGGTTGATATATTGTGTGCAATGAACCAGATGGAAGGGGTGTAAGGCTAGGTGTATCAGAGTTGGGTCCAAATTCTTCTATCATGGTGTGGATGGGAGGAGAAATTGTGTAGGTGTTATCCTGAAGGAACAGTATGCCAAGGGTGTTTTGGAGGTGAAAAGGGTGTCAGACAGAGTGATGTTAATGAAGCTAGACATTGATGGTGTAATGATGACTGTTGTTAGTGCATATGATCCTCCAGTTCCTTGTGCGATGAATGAGACAGAAAATTCTTGGAGTGAGTTGAATGAAGTAGTGATGACTGTACCCAAGGGTGAGACAGTTGTGATTGGAGCAGCTTTCAATGGGCATATTGGTGAAGGGAACAGAGAGGATGTGGAAGTGATGGATAGGTATAGTGTTAAGCAAAGGAATGCAGCAGGTGAGATTGTGGTGGAGCTTGCAAAAAGGATGGACATGGCTGTGGTGAATACATATTTTAACAAGACAGAGGAGCATAGGGTGACATACAAGAGTGGAGGAAGATATACACAAGCAGATTATCTCCTGTGCAGGAGGGCCTGTTTGAAAAGATTGGAGACTGTAAATTGGTGACAAGGTAAAGTGTAGTTAGGTAGCATGGAATGTTGGTCTGTGGGATGATGTTGTTGACCAAGAAGAGGAGGCTGAGTGTGAGAGCAGAACCCAGGATCAAATGGTGAAAACTTAAAAAGGGTGATTGCAAGGTTGAGTTCAGGGAAGAGTTAAGGCAGGGAGTGGGTGGCAGTGAAGAGTTACTGAATATCTGGGTAACTACAGCACAGCTAGTAAGGGAGATGACTAGAAATGTGCTTGGTGTGATATCTGGATAGAGGAAGGAGGACAAGGGGGCCTGGTGGTGGAATGAGGACGTACAGGGGAGAAAACAGAGAAATAGGTTGGAGAAGAAGAAGAAGTGGGATTGTCAGAGAGATGAAGAAAGTAAACAGGAGTATAAGGAAATGAGGTGCATGGCAAAGAGAGAGGTGGCAAAGGCTAAGGATGAGGTGTATGAAGGGTTGTGTGAAAGGTTGGACACTAAGGATGGAGAATAGGACCTGTACCAATTGGCTAGACATTGGGACCGAGCTAGGAAAGATGTGCAGCAGGTAAAGGTGATAAAGGATAATGAGGGAAATGTACTCACAAGTGAGGAGAGTGTGTTGAGCAGATGGAAAGAGTACTTTGAGGGGATGTTGAATGAAAAGAATGGGAGAGAGAGTAGGTTGGATGTTGTGGGTATGGTGAATCAGGAAGTGCAACAGATTAGCAATGAGGAAGTAAGGATAACTAAGAAGATGATTAAGAATGGAAAGGCTGTTGGTCTAGATGATATACCTGTGGAAGCATGGAGGTGTTTAGGAGAAATGTCAGTGGTATTTTTAACCAGATTGTTTAATGTAATCTTGGAAAGTGAGATGATGCACGAGGGGTGGAGAAAAAGTGTTTGATTACCAATTATATGAATAAGGGTGATGTGCGGAGCTGTATTAACTACAGAGGGATAACATTGATCAGTCACAGCATGAAGTTATGGGAAAGAGTAGAGGAAGCTAGGTTAGGATGGGAGATGAGGATTAGTGATTAGCAGTATGCTTTCATGCTAGGAAAGAGCAGTACAGATGTGATGTTTTCTCTGAGAGTGTTGATGGAGAAATACAGAAAAGGTCAGAAGGAGTTGCTTTGTGTATCTGTGGACTTAGAGAAAACATATGACAGGGTGCCTAGAGAGGAGTTGTGGTATTTTTGAGGAAGTTAGGAGTGGTGAAGGAATATGTAAGGGTGCTACAGGATATGTACAAGGGTAGTATGACAGCGGTGAGTTCTGCAGTGGGAGTGACAGATGAATTTACAGTGAAGCCCACATTACATCAGGGTTCAGCTCTGATCCCTTTCTTATTTGCAGTAGTGATGGATAGGTTGACAGACAAAATCAGACAGGAGTCCCTGTTGACTGTGATGTTTGCACATGACATTGTGATCTGTAGTAAGAGTAGGGAACAGGTTGAGTAGACCCTGAAGAGGTGGAGATATGCTCTAGAGAGGGGAGGAATGATGGTCAGCAGGACTAAGACAGAATATATGTGTGTGAATAGGAGAGAGGATTGAGGACTGTTGAGGATGTAGGGAGTACAGTTTGCAAAGGTGGGTGAGTTGAAATACTTGGGATCAATGGTTCAGAGTAAGGACACTTGTGGGGGAAAGGTGAAGAAGAGAGTACAGGCAGGGTGGGGAGTGTCAGAAGGAATTTGTGACAGACGAATACCATTAAGAGTGAGGGGGAAGGTCTAAAAGCTAGTAACGAGACAAGCTATGTTATATGGGTTGGAGACAATGGCATTGACAAAAAGGCAGGGGTCAGAGCTGGACATGGTAGAGCTAAAGATGTTAAGATTTGCACTGGGTGTGATGAGGGTGGACAGGATTAGGGATATGTATGTTAGAGGATCTGCCCAGGTTGGACAGTTTGGAGACCAAGACAGAGAGTAGCAGGATTATGTTGGTTTGGACATGTGCTGAGGAGAGATGCTGAGTATATTGGGAAAAGGATGGTAAGGATGTAGCTGCCAGGTAAGAGGAAAAGAGGAAGGCCTAAGATAAGGTCTATGGATGTGGTGATAGAGGACATACAGGTGGTTGGTGTGACAGAGCAAGATGCAGAGGAAAGGAGGAAATGGAGACAGATGATCCACAGTTGTGACCCCTAATGGAAACAGCCAAAAGAAACAGAAGGAGATGTTGTAATGTCAGTCTTCACAGGTTGCCAATGATTTGCCAGACATAACACAACTCTATGAGTAAATGACTACAAGTATGAGGCACACATATAGTCAGTGCACATAACACTGGACAGTTGAATGGTATGAGCTCAGTATATGGACGGCACAGTGGTGCAGCAGTAGCGTTGTTGCCTCACAGCAAGAGGTTCTATGGTTTGATTCTCGGCTGGGTGCTTTCTGTGTGGAGTCTGCATGTCCTCCCTGCGTTCGTGTGGGTTTCCTCCGGTTTCCTCCCACATCACAAAGACATGCTTCTGCAGCATTTCTCCCTGGGCCTCCACTGAAAATTGGCTTCGTTCCAAGTCAGACTTTCCCAGTTAACAAATGTTAAATAAATAAAATAAAAATAAAATATCACATGCAGTTGCAACATATCTTTTCTGAGGGATATGAAGTCAGAAACACAAATGGATGATACATTTTACTGACTGCAATCTCCACAGTATGCTACTGATTTTCCAAAGACAAAACATGTCTGAGGAACACAACAAACATAAGAGTCCAAAATCTGGCTATTCTGTGGATAGCCCTGCAGTTGAGAGTTATGTCAACCACATAACAACTGTCAGACTTAAAATCACACAGAAAAGCCATGTCCACACTAACCTTGTTAAACTAGCATTAATTCAACTGTATATCAGTAATACTTACATTCTGTCCTTATGTCTGGAACATTCTCCCCCAGTTTGTTGGACTGTTTCCACAGTATTTGTTGTATAAGGTATTTCCAACTACACTCTGTGATGCTGTTGTTCACACACCTCCATGAAGTCCTCCTCACAGGCAAGGAAAAGGGACAATGCCCACATGAAGTAATCAATTATAGGAGTTAGTTGCCATGCCATTGGCTATAGGAATAACACCACAGCTGTTCTGCATGCAATTAGCAAGTGAGGGACACCAATTGGTGCACAGGTCATCAGCTGCTCATTAGCATTGCCTACAAAAGGCAAACTGCTGCCTATGAAAAACAGATGTATACCCTACATCTGCGAGATGAGAGAGAGAGAGAGAGAGAGAGAGAAAGAGGACACACACAGACCAAGAAACCAAGCTACACATAGTGGAATAAAACCAACCATAACTGGGAAAAAAAGGTTTGTCAATCAAGTAAGCATGTAATAGAATACAGTAGGGGGTATGTAATAATGGGAAATAGAATGTTCAACAAATATGTCTCAACAAGACTTGCTGTACTGATATATTGCTGATCAGGACCTATGGCCATAGCAGCTGGGTCTATCTGCCATGACATAGATCACAGCGCAGGCCCCTGAGTCACAGGAAAGGATGGCTCACATATGACTACTACTGGAGTATGTGTTGAACAATACTGCCTGTGACACTGCTAGGCCAGCTACTGGGATGTCATAGATATCCATATGTTAATTGTGAATACAACTATGATATACATGTCTGTCACAGAAATGTTTATACAAAGTGCAAAGTTCAGTTCAGTTGAATTCCACCAATTTCCACTATTTTCGACCAAAAAAGAAAACCAAATAGATGGAAAAATGCTCAATTTATTAGAAACAAACAAAGTTTTCGGGAATGTCCCTTCTTCAGTGTTAATTTGAGTTAATCAAACATCTTAAAATATATAGTAATTTCAAAAAAACCCCACCTGACACAGCCATCCAATCCATAACTTAATATCATTAACATTTCATTAAATATGCAATTAATTCTAAAAAGAATACTAAAAGGAATATCTTCCACTCTTGTAAGTCAGATACAAACATATACATATATATAAAAAAAAAAAAAAATATATATATATATATATATATATATATATATATATATATATATGCATAAAACATTTTCTATTATAGAAATTAATAAGGGAATTATTTCATGTATATAGTACAATGTATTACTAATAGTCTGTCTGCTTTTACCAAACCATCACGATTACTGAATTATAAAAACAACAATAAAAAAATGGAAAAATGCTCAATCTATTAGTAACAAACAAAGCTTTCAGGAAAAAATTCTTTTCATTGTCATTTTTTTATTGTTGTTCACAACGGTCCTTATACTGTACTGTTCTTTTGGCTTACCAGTATGTCATTGTGACTGTGGTGGAATTGGTTGTAGGTATGCACTTTCACACTGGTGTCTGTTTTTCAGTGCTGTTACATCTCTGTAGTGCCTGATATATTTGCCAATACATGTGTATTTCTCCATAGTGGATTTGGGTTAGTGTTGTGTCAGTCTGACTATAGTTTGGACGGTCGTTGATGACATACTTAGCAGCTGAGTGTAGTTTCCCTAATGTGAAGTTATGTCCAGATATTTGTAGGATATACTGTTGCCTGGCCCCCATAAGTGTTGTGTATTTTTGACACATCAGTGGGATGATGTGAGGATTTCAGTCATTAACTAGTGAGAAGGAACTGAGTGTTGGACTTGTGCTAATTCAGTCAATATATGTTAGGACAGACATGAGGGTGTTACGGCAGCAACGGTGTCAGCTTATCTACTCCAGTATTTCAGATGTGTCCCTGTTTTTCATGGCTTTCTTCCCCCTACTTTGTCAGGCTTGGTCCAGATTCATTGTACTAGCCTACCTCTCAACTGGCCAGATTATTGCAGAATGTCCTGGTTTACTGCTCATATTTCTGGTCTGTTCCACAGATTCATTATTTTTATATCCCTGGTAAATTACTGTGATGATCTAAGGATTTCTGACAGTAAATGGCGACATACGTTTCAGTTTCAAAACTCACATCCTTCAAAATATGTATGCTGAAACAAACCCTGTCACTCTGGCAACAAAGTGCAATATTTAAAATATATGTCCCTAGTTTTGGCCCATTGTCCCCCCATTTGGACAGTCTTTGGCCAGATTTCTTGCACTAAGAGGTTGAGAGGTATTGTTCTGAGGTATGACTCCAGTACATGTTTTACATAGATATACACATATATATATATATATATATATATATATATATATATATATGTATATATATATATATATATTTATATATATATATATATATATATATATATATATATATATATATATATATATATATATATATATATATATATATATATATATATATATATATATATATATATATATATATATATATATATATATATATATATATATATATATATATATATATATATATATATATATATGTGTGTATATATATATATATATATATATATATATATATATAGATATATATACACATATATTTTATAAGTATATCTTTACTTATATTATGTATATATGTTTCCATATATAGTCATCTCCATACATATATACATGACTGAGTCTACAGAATCTTGTCCCTACTGTTGAATGACTTTACTGCATGATATGTTTGAAAAAGCATCAGGAATCCTTACAGCTCAAATGGTGTAGTGGTGCATTGCTCTGATTATGGTATACAGGGCTCTGGGTTCAGGGGCAGGGCTTATTATTTTGTTGCTAGGCAGAAAAGTGACTGATGGAAACAGAGTGATTAATGCAGTTTTAAGCATTTGCAAGTGGGTTTGCGAGGGTTTGCATGATGCTAAGTGATGCCAACACATGATTAAATGTACAGATGTTTAATCTGTATAGGCTTTACTTAGCATCTCGCAAACTCACTTATGCTTAGACCTGTGCTAATTTCTTTAAAAGAAAAGAAAAAAGGGGTGATAGGAAAGTGGTAAAAAAAGGGGGACGCAGAGTGAAAAACAATATGAAAGATAGCTAGGGATATGCAGTACAGGTGTAGGGAAGGTCTATAGCTGTCCATTTCTTATACAGCAACAGCTGTGCATTTGTACTGAATTTGGAGGTGAATTTGGACACTCAAACCCCAGAGAGAGGGGTGAGAACAACAGAAATGTGTTGTCAAGCCAGTTGGACCAGATTACATGTGTCCAGTAGAGACATGTGTGAAATGGACAGCTATATATGAAGCGACTTTTTTTTTAGGACAGATGCCCTTTTCTTTTTTTTTTAAGGTAAGAGCGGGATATTGGGGTAGGAATATTTCCTTTATTACGTGTATATCATATATGTTACATGACATCCCTCTATGTGCTTTGCTTACATTGGCAAGGGTGTGTGACTATACTGTATGGGGCATTTGTGTGTACATGGGTGGTTTCACATGTTATATACATTCACACTTACACTGTACACCAGCTACATTTCCCTGTTTGACAAAAAACAGTTGCTACATAATTTAAGTTTACAAAAATAATTTTAACACTACTTTCCCATAGATAAATACATTGCTTCTTTTAGTACTCAAACCATGAACACCTGCACATAAAGCCAGAACTCTATCCACTACACTATCTTGGCTTAGAAATTTCACCTGTATATTTGTATTTATCCCCTATGGGATGTTTAAGCTATGGTAAGTGGTGGGCCATAACTCACACACCAGCTTAGCTACACTTAAACATTCCTTACCCTAGGAAAAAAATATATAATATTATTATTATGTTAGGTTATGTAAGTGAGTTTTGTAGTGTTCTGACAAGTCATTAAGAATTGCAGTTGGGGAAATAGTGGCATTAATTTGGCTTTCAGGCTTCTATTCTTCAGGGACTCCTGCTAATACATATCCTGTTTTCTATCATCTTTCTAAGTGTGTGAGGGCAATTTTTCAGAGGTATCCCTATTTTATTGCTTTCCCACCATTATTTTTGCCTTTGTCCACATGCACTGCTGTCAGGGAATATTGGCATACATTCGCTTTCAGACTTCTACCCTTCGGTAACTAATGCTAATGCATGACCTGTTTTCTATCAACTTTCTAAGTTTAGTGGGCAATATGTGTGTTGTGTCCATTTTCAGGGATTTATCCCCCATTATTTTTGCATTTGCATACATTTCCTGCTTTAGCAGGTTGTGGAGGTGTCATATGTCACTTTGGCAATGCAGGGGGTGTGTCACAGAACCTGTCACACACCCCCTGCATTGCCTTCTTGATGCCGTGTTTATTTCAGTGTCTGCGGACACTGAAATGATCATTTATTTCATTTCAGTGTCTACAAACACTGAAATGCTGACATAATATCAGACTAATTCTCTAATATTATGCCAGATCTTTTTAGAAAGTGCCATACCGCACTTTCTGAATGCAGGGGACGTGTTCAATGTCCGTGCACTACTTGAATATGTCCTCTGCACTTGTACACAGTTTGAGTCCATATAAGTTGAACAGCAGCATGCCTTCATGAATATGCTGTTCTATACAGATACAAACCTCTCCATGCAAGAATAGTGCTTTTCTTGCATATAGTTTATTAAATCCCAAGGAATGTCAGTTGTACACCATAGTTAGGTGCTAATATTTTGCAACTGTGAATGATGAGTGTGAGTGATGACAAGCACTCAAGCAATTCAGACACCCTTCCCTGCAGTGGGTTTGCCAGTAAGGATGTACTTACAAAGTGTGGAACTCACTTCAGAGAGTTTTTAAATAAAGAAAAACACCACACATGTAGAATTTTTGTCCATAATAGCAAACATCTCCTGTCTTTGCTGAAAACTATTGTTCATTGTTATGTATTTTTATCACATCTTTAAAGCAAAATGATAGAAAATGCACTATAGGCTGCATGTCTGATAGTACATCAAAAATGAGTGAAGAATGACCAGAATACAAAGAGAATACAGAGCTGCATTTCTGCAAACATATTTATAAATGCTTGTGTGATCACTCATTGTACTAAATATGTTATCTATAGATGTACAACCAACTGAGGATGTCTAAGTCTATGAATTGTTAATATCGATTAAGAAATTAGAATTCCGTGTATGCACATGATTTTATTGTTGTAAAACTGTATCTGTGGCATGGACAGATAACTCAATATAACTGTGTTTTATAAGTGTAATACTCAAATTCAGAGCTAATTGTTTAAAGTTTGTTTCACTTTTTTTATCTTTGCCATTTGAGTGTCATGTGGTTTAGTGCAAACATGGTTAACTAGCTAAAAACTGATAAATGTAATGTCAGTTGCCTTGTGCAAAGGTCAGCAACATGAATGTTAATGACGGCAGAAATAACATTTGTTACCCCACTGTCTTTGTAGGACAAGGTGTAAATACATTGAGCTAAGGAAGAGACAGGAATGCTAAAATGGGGTTGGAGTCCCACAGCAGTTATTTTTACTGTGGAATGGTCATAACAATCATTTACACAAATAATATATGTTTGCTATTGCCTTTTACATTTGTGCATTGCCTACCTGTGCACCAATAGGGTTCACACCTTAAGGAATAAAGTGTAAGATTTAATTTGTTTCACCTTGCTTCGCACAAACAGGATCAGTGGTGAGACATGGACGTCAGTACTCTGGACAGTACTGAGTGTGGAAAATCCACCTGCTGCCTAGCTTTCCCTATGACACCAGATATAAGTACAACAAATTCATGGTCAGAACACAGGTGAGTTAGGTCTCTAAATCCAGCACAATCCAAATTTTAGTAAGGGTGTATCACTGTAATTTTTCCAAAAAATGTGATTCTAAAGGTAATACTGTATAACAATACCTATGTATAGCAAATTGATTGAGCACAGACATACTTTTGTAGGTTTCATATGTATTATGCAGGTAACCAGTTTATCATGACAGTGATGATTATGTAATAAAAATTGCTGTTGCGCATATGTGATGGACAAAATAGTTTAATGACAATCATCAAAAACCTTCTCATAATACAGGTATAACTGTGGGGTAGAATGTTATTTGTGGTATGTACGACAAAACAGAAATCTGTTACTAAAGTAATGCAAGTCTGTCCATTTCTGGTATCTTGTCAGATTTTAGTCCTGCATATATCATGGATAGAAGTAGGTTACAAAATAAAAAAGATAGCTAGGTGCACAAGACTCATGATGAAAAAGTCCTCAATGCTGGTAAGTACTGTGGTGCCAGAACTGGGAAAAAATTACAGTGCAGAATCCTGAAGACATGGAAACATTCCTACAATGTGGCTAGGCCAGACCCAGGGGGAGGATGGCCCCAGTGTTGTAGAAGGAAGTAACAGTCCACAAAAATCACAAAAACTGATAGGCCAATGAAGATCCCTAAAGACAATAGAGTGAACTCTTGAGTATAAGAAATAAATTATGTATTGTTACTATTGTGCAGGAAGCCCAGAATTTCCAGACAATAGATATAAAAAAAGATTAAGAGAGAAAATAGAGAAAAAAATGCTTCCACAATAAAAACTGACAGAAACTTCAAATAAAAGTGTGTGCTCGTTAATACAACAGATTTATAAAAAATATATAGACAAAGAAATCTAGGTCCATTTGGAAAAAAAAACAACTGAGGAAGTGCAAAAATATAAAGAACAAAAACTACAGACTTTTGGAAGGTACAAAAAAGAAATACGTATATGGTAAAGAAAGAGAGATCTGATCTGGTACAATATTTATATAAAGGAGAAAGCCAAATTAATCAACACAAAAAAGGCATCCCAAAAATATTCAAAGAAAAATACAGGCAAAGGCCTCCAGATATGGAAACTTTTACAATAAAAAATATGATCACAATGAGGGAATGTAGAACAGAAGATTAGTAAAGCAGAAGTTAAAAAATAGAAGTTGAAGTTATGGAACACTTGTGAAGTGAAGGCTTTGGTGTAGAAAGATTAACACAGGTTACATCTCAGCATGATGGAACGAGTCCCCAAAGTTAGGAGAAAAAGAAGGATCAAGAATCATCTGAAGAAAAAATATGAACATGGGAAAGAAAAAGATATTTAATATGGTATAATATTTATGCAAATCAGAAAGCAAAAATAATCAAAACAAAAAGAGCAGCACCAAAGATATTTGAAGAGAAATATAGTCAAAGGCATTCAGACATGGAAAATTTTACAATACAAAAAATAAGAAAGCAAAGAGGAAAAGTAGAAAAGAGGATTAGTAATGGAAAAGTTAAATAAATAGAAACTGAGGTTATGGGTTACCTGCCAAGTGAAGGTTTTTGTGTAGAAACCAGTGGAGTGGGGAACATTTGATCAATTGCCAGATGCAGATACTTTGGAACCATCCATAGAAAACCAGTGCAAACGTCCAGTTGGAGTTGCACAACAAGGAGAAGTACAGGAAACTGTGGCAACTCTGATGCAGCCAATGTTGTGGGGTGACAGGTCAGTGAATTCCCATATGAAAGAGCAATGGATGACACAGGATGAAACTGAAGAGAATGTGGCACGAGAAGATGCTGTGGAACTACCTACAGAATGCCCACAGGAAATGGAAAACAAAAAATATGGCCTCTGTTTAGAGGAAAATGACCTAAGTGAAGAGTTGCTTGATTTAATAGAGATGAACATACATATTAAAATCAGTGAATGAAACAGATTACATAAAGTCAATACAACCCAAAAAGTTAGAAGTCTGATAAAACAAATGAACACAGTAATTAGGACTGTCCACAGAAATTCATGTGATATAACAGAAGTAAATAGGATATATTATTGTGCAGCTAAATAAATAACAGATAAAGTCTTACCACAAAATACACGGTAGTAAACAAAAAGAAGGGGAGTAATTTAATGCCATCATGTAAGTATCGAATAGAGAAAACTATAAAACAATTAAGACAAGAATTGTCACTGTTAGAAGAGTACAGAAAAGGGAACAGATCAACAAAAATACTCAGAAAGACAGACATGATAAAAGCAATGCACAGTATCAGAACAGATCAGGATCTATCATGCACTATCTCAAATAAACTAAAAGTATCAGCAGAGGCAACACAAAATACAAGATATGCAGATAAATATAAGGGAAGAGTTCAAAATAAGCAATTTATTGATGACCCAAAAACGTTTTATAGAGAACTGGGAAACAAGTCAAAAGGAATCAAAACACCATAAAAAAATAGATACATTTTGGAGAATCTTTTATGAAGACCCTGTGGAACATAACAAAGATGTTAAATGGATAGAAGAAGTAAAATAAAGAATAAGAAGATCAAATGTACAGGATATGCAATGGGATGAAATAACAGCCAGAGAGATTGAAACAAAGTTAAGAAAAGCTCTAATTGGAAAACTCCAGGCCCAGATGCAGCATTCAACTTCTGGTTAAATGTATTAACATGTTTACATGAAGATTTAGCCATAAGTAAGAATTATTTTTATGCACACCCTGAGTAGACACCAACCTGGCTAACAACAGGAAAAACAATACTCCTACTTAACAGCGAATCTGCAAGCAATCCTCAAACTATAGACCAATAACTTGCATTCTGACGATGTATAAACCATGCACTGGAATTGATGATGACATAGTTTATAGTCATTTAGAAGAAAACTCAATCATGGCAATAGAACAAAGGGGTAATAAAAGAAAGGCAGATAGAGCAAATGACCACTTGATGTTAAGTAAAGTCATAACAGAGAACTATGAAAAGGGGAAGAATCTAAGTATGGCATGGATAGACTATAAAAAAGCATATGACAGTATCCCACATTCATGGATAAAAGAGTGTTTAAAAATGTATAAGATACACCCTACACTGATCGATTACATTATAACAACCATGAAACAGTGGCAGACCACTCTGCAGTTAAGCCATGATAAAGGACACATTATTATTCCAGGGATAAAAATTCAAAGGGGGATATTCCAGGGTGACTCTTTCACCACTGCTCTTTTGTCTTGCTCTTAATCCACTAAGCTGTCTACATAACAAAATAGATTGTGGCTCTAATTTGGCTCCCAGAAAAGAACAAAGTGTAAAGACTTTTCATCTTCTTTTTGTAGATGATTTAAAACTGTTTAGTTCATCAGATGAGGAACTGAAAGCACAATTACAAGTGTTTAAGACTTGCAGATGATTTAAGAATGTCATTTGGTCTTGCTAAATGTGAAAAAACAACATTTAAAGCAGGAAAGCTGCAGCACCAAGAAAACATCAGTTTTGGACAAAGCTGATATAAAAGAACTTGAGCAAGAGGGAGTATATAAATATCTTGGAATTCAGGAAAGATCAACAATAAAACATGAACAAATGCAAATAAAACTCAGTAAGAAATATTTTTTGAAAGCTTAAATTAATACTAAAAACAGCATTGACATCTATGAACAAAGTCCAAGCTATAAACCAATTTGCTCTTCCTGTTCTAACTTACAATGTTGTAGTGATTGACTGTCCCCAATATATGTCAGATAATTTGGGCAGGAAAACAAATGATTTATAAAAATCAGTGCATACCAAGACTATATATTCCCTGTTCTGAAGGAGGTATGGGCCTCCCTGAAATTGATGACGTCTAGATCTGTGATAGTGGGACTGCATACATATCTGTTGACCTCACAAGACCTAAAATTAGTGAAAGTTTTGAAACATGAGGATAACAAGTCTAAGATGACTTCCCTGCTTAGTTTAGCAGAAGCACATCAATGTCAAGTAGGAATGGAAATCAAACCAGAAATAGATAAAAATCAGGTAGCAATTGAATGTGCCAAACAAAAAAAAAAAAAGAAAGAATATAAGACAAAGGCTCAAATGAGAAGGCAAAAAATGTGGAAAATGCATAAATATAGTTGCAAGTACAGAAAACTCTTTGAACAACCTCATGTTGATCAGGATCAAATGCAGGAATGGTTAAGGAGAGGTGAACTTAAACCAAAATACGAAAAGTTATTATTGGCGACTCAAGACAGTGGATTACATACATGTTGGTTTACAAAGTCCATTGAACACGTGGGAGAAACAGATAAATGTAGGTTTTGTAAAACAGAATTGGAAACAGTTGCACATCTTGTTGCTGGTTGTGAAATACTAATGGCAGAAGGACTGTATGCTGAAAGGCATAATAATGTAGCAAGATTGTTGCATTGGGGATCGTGTAAACATTTATAATATTGAAGTAGCTGAAAAACAAAGGAAACACGAGCCACAAAGCATCACAGAAAATGATGAAGTTTATATCACATGGGATGATCCATTACCAACAGCTCAAAAAATAGATGCAAGAAAAACAGATACACTAGTCTATGAAAAGAAGACAAAAGCAGAATTGATTACCGAAATCACTACACCCAGTGGCTACAGTGTCTTACGTACAGAGAGAGACACAAAGTCATAAAGTACCAGGATTTGCAGGTAGAAATGAGGGCAATGTGCAAGAAGGATGCCCAGATAGTTCCAGTAGTAGTAGGAGCAATGAGTCTTATAAAAAGAATTTATAGTCATACTTAGATATGTTACTGATGCATGCAACTCCATGCGAATTGCAGAAGGAGTCATTACTAGTCACACTAGGAGTGCTGCAAAGAGCACGTCTGGCTAACATGAAAGATTGAAACAATACTAATTTCATGAACTTTAATTATACCTTGATTTAAGAATGGAGTCCAGTCCAGTCATGTTATTAGAAACCCAACAGACTTGGAGAAATTTAAAAAATGAGAATGCATAAGCCAGGACCTTGCAATTTCACAAATATACAGTCTTAGTGGGACTATAGCACCAGTCAGTCTTTAAATTCTATACCTGTGCTGGCCATGATTGCCAAGCACTTCTTTGGCAGCAATGAGGAAAAATTACCTGTGTGGAAATGTCTGCTTTCCTTTCTTACAAAGGTTTGAATCCAGCATTGTACAAACTACTTTTAACAATGTGTAAATCCACAAAACATATGTGTCAAGTTATCCTACTGAACCCTTCAAAGTCATACTTAAAAGCCAAGTCATTTAGCATTTCATTGTTAAGCACTGACAAAGAGTGACTATGTATAGCAGCACACATGCCATAAATTAGTTGTAAATGTTACATAATTATTCATGTTTCATAAACTCCCTTCCACTTTGCTTGGTAGTGTTTCTTTCCACTTGCCATTGAGCAAATGCAGTTGGCAAGGTCATGCGTGTTTGTGCACTGATCGTAAAATGTGATTTCACAAATTGTTGGGAAACACTTGTACTGTTGTTGGAGGACCTTTGCAGACATGTCAAGAGATGGAAAGGATGAAGACAAATTCAGGGCACAGAGGTGGGGTGTGGATTAGTCAAAAATATATGTTGCACTCCTCATGAAGTGCTACATCTGTCGGCTACTGCAAATGTACCTCTGAGGCTTGGAACAGCCTAGCCAAGGCTGTCTCCAGTGCGACTAGCATACCATGCATTGGGCAGCACTGTAGGCACCATTACAGTGACCTGAAATGGCACAATCAGGCAGAACTGGACCAGTGGCTGGGTAAGTTTAGAACTGCTGACATCTCACACTTGTGTAAGTATACAGATAAAGCAGCATTAAATGTTAGGGAAAGCTGTAAATAGCCAATATGGTATGCATAATTATTTTTACTCTCTTTCTTTATTTTACAGCTGCACTGGACATTTCAGCAAACAGGGAGACACATGCTGACCAACTGGAGAGACTCAGAGAGGCAAGGGGTATGTATGCAGCAGAAATTAATATGATTGCATTAAATATATTGGCATTCTATAGATTAGTAGCAATTTAAGCATGCATATCTTAACTGTAAAATCAAGCATGCATGCTTTCTTCTGGAACTCTTGGTTATTATATTAGGTAAGTGTAATGCTATCAACAGATTAGATGGGTTCATTTCCCACAAGTAACCTGTATATTCACATTCAACAAATATTATTTTTAAATTTTAGTCACAGCAATATTGGCTTTAATGTTATATTTCTAATTTAATCTGTAGAATCTTTAAAAGCATATATGGAATATCTGCATATTCCAAGGATTACTTCTAACAATTCACAATCCTTTCTTGGATTACGAAATCTGTATAGCTAATATAAAAATACAATTATATTTATTGTAATAAAGCATGAATGTGGCACAGAATGGTTCTAATCATATTATTTCTATTTTGCCACACCCCACACCTTATCTCTCTCTCTTTTAAATGGAATCTCACTATTATGATGTCATACTTTTATGCCAGCAAATCAAATGCTTTTCAGCACAGGGAGGTAGGCCAACCACTGAGGCTTGGCCTTCTAACCCCTCAACAGCTGCTGCACCAACACCCAGCATCTCTGGGATGCATCCTGACAGCATTGCCTCTTCAGCCCCTGCACTACCTGGCCCATCCACATCGGGTAGCACTGCCCCAGCTGTTGGTGCATTGGTACACTCCCTGAGTTATGCTGGAGGTGGTAATTATTTCACCCATCAGGAGTTGCCAGAGATGGTGCTTGATCTCATGGAAATTGGCCTTGATGCTCATATCAGTTGCCTGGAGAAGTTGCTCATTAGAATGGAAAAGAGGCTCCCACAACCTGCAGTCTCACAGGGAACCAAGGAAGGGGACAGTGATGAGAGTTCTGAGGTTGAGGACTAGATTCTCAATATTTCCATGCTTCACACACATGTGACTCCAATATCCCATACACATCCCCAATCATGGTGTCCCCCAACATTTTGTACCCATCATCATCTTGTGTATGTCATGTCTGTCCTGTTTGTCTGCACCTTATTCCTTACCTACCCCACTTACCTGAACCTCACATGCATATGTCCCTTCCCCAACATTCCTTATCTTCTTGAAATCCAAACAAAATGGGCACCAGTCCCTCCCAAAAAATCTGTCCCATACATTGCTCTCTGCATTGCATATGTGCGTTCTTGACATCCTTGATTTGGTCCAGTTGGCTATACAACAATATTGTATTGGTGTCATCCATCTCTGTTGTGGTGAAAGTCCAGATTCATCCAGTTTTCTATACATGTTTACATTATTGTGTTGCAGAAGTGAATATGTATGGTTCTTTACCATTTCCCTCCTGCAAATTCCTTTATTGCTTCCCCTCTGTTCATCCTTCTGCTTGCCCCCCATTACACACATTTCTATCAATGCCATTTTTACACCTTTAATATGGTCTAAAACAGAATCACACTCCACACACACTCGCATGTCCAGAAATGACCCATAAAAAGGCCTTCACGTTTTGCAATTTGCATTTGCGTGGAGCTTGGCATCATACACCAATGCTCAGTGGCAATGAATGGCTCTATACATCCTGTGTCAAACTGTGGTGAGTTTTTGCCATCAGCTGCACTAGTCTGGTTATCTCCACCAATGCTGCTTAAACTCACTGCACGAACGGAACACAGAGTTAAAGCTGAGTAAAGGCACTACTTTGAAACACTTACTCTGACAGTTCATTAGATTGCTGCATATAACAAAATTTGACTTCCTATGTGGAGTTTTGACACAAATCACTTCAGTGAAGATTTTTGTTTGCCAGTAACATCAAGGGTTTGATTCCAGATGCATCTCACATCATTCTTAGTGTGATGTCTTCTATGATATGTATGATATGCTTAATCACCCACATCTAAACATTTGCCACAGTTATGAGTTCTCATGGAGACATATTAAGTACTGGCCAAAAAGTAGTATTTGAAGTGACATACATCCCCAGAACTATCACATATTTATCCAACATTGTTTTTCTTGTCTTTTTCCTCTCCTAACCACTTTAGTGTAGACATTGATAGTCACATTTGCAGTTCTGATCACACTTAATTAGCGAATGTCATTGTAACACCATTTGTAAAAAAAAAAAAAAAAAAAATCTGGATTTGAACCTTGGCTCACCTGTGCTATGACCAAGAGTTCATTGCACTTACATGCTATGCTACAGAGAAAGCTAGAGAGTAGTTGTATTTTCCACACTCGGTACTGTCCAGAATTCCAAAGTGCTGATGGCAGTGCTTCGGCACTGAGTTTGTTTGCGCAAAGGAAGGCAAATCAAAAAAATGATCTTATACATTTTACGTCAAGCATGGAGCCATGCTTGTTTGGCACTTAACATCACATAAATGGGGAAGGCAATGGCAACACTTATTAATGTAATAAATCTTTGGCCTCAACACTTCAAATATAGACAACACCATGAACATCACTGCGTCTGTCAGCAATTTCTCCCATAACATATCTTACAAACTACTTCACAAATTCAAGTTTAATACATGAAATGCAAATCACTCATGTGCTGACACTTTGTCATTATCTGCGCAAATCAGTTTCTCTGCGATGCACTATGTAAAGAAGTATTTAACATGGCTTACTCTTTTTACTGAGCTGTTATTTTCCATTACATGGAAAGGTATTCATAAACACGAAAAAAAGCAGCAGAGCACGACCCAGGATCACTGATTTAATGAGAAAACTGTTGTAAGCACAAAACATGCTTTCGGCGAGCCCAGTGTCTCACCTTCTTCAGACAAAATTACAAGCCAACTAGCTAGCACTTTATATAATCAGTAATCAATCAATTTAAATTAAATTAGTACTCCTTATCTAATTAAATAAATCTAATTCTGAATGTAACAGTTTTTAAAAAGATAGCAAATTAAAACATAACAAACCTATGAGCCTGTTTTTAATGTTATTTTAAAATGTTTTAAAACTGTTTTAAATCTATTTTAATCTATTTTAATCAATTTGAATCTATTTGATGCACACATACAATAAATATAAAAATAAAAAATATATATAAATAATTTTAGCAAACAAAAAATAAAACTGATAAATTTAACAGTTCAATTCATTTACATATACATATATATATGTATGTGTGTGTGTACTTGCATCAAAAACAAACTAATATACACATATAAATGTAGCAGTATGTGTATATAAATGTGTAAATATTATGTAAAATACAGTTTATTAATAACTGAGATGTGTTTAAAAACATTTTATATTAATATCATTATAACAACATCATACTAAATTTAAAACCATCTAAAAGAGATAGTTACATCATCCCAAACCAAACAACCTTCATCCTTTTGGTTAATAAACCTATTGGTTAATAAACCTAATTCGTTTAAAACAAAGAACAAAACTTGTTGCCATGTTTTTATATATATGGGGATATATGCATCAATTTATACAAAAAGACAACATGCTGCACATTAAACTACTACCTTTTAGTGGATAATAATTTTAGAACACAGGCAATAGATACAAATTCATTTAAGCCTGGATGAGTATATGCACATGTACGTAGCTGCCAAACTAATTCATTTATTTCCAAGTGAATTTGCCAAGGGCCACATTTGTTGTCCACCAGAATTCTACCCAAAACTGTGAACTTAAAGGAGTGTCCAGAATAGTTATGAATATGCCTTGCAAGAGCATTATTTAAATCTTGCCTAGCTATAGCATAAATGTGTTCATAAATGCACTGTTTAAGCTTTCTTTCTGTTTTCCCTATGTAAAATGCAGTGCATTTTTGACATAAGGCTAAATAGACCACTCCAGTAGTATCACAACTATGTTTTCCTAATATTTTGTATTCTTCGTTCCTAATCCTGACTTTTGGGTCAGTGAGGATATGTTTACATTGGTTACAAGCCCCACACTTAATCATTCCTGAAAGCCGTTGACTTGAGGGTTGTGGTTTAAACTCTAACAAAGATTTTACATTCCGCCCTCTTCTAAAAGTTAATTTAGGAACCTCACCTAACTTGTGGGACAGGTAACTATCCTCAGTAATCAAGGCCCAATATTTATTGAGCACCTTCCTAATTTCAAAGTGATCCACTGAGAAGGTACAAAGAAATCTCATTCCAGAACTAGACTGATTGTTGTTGTCAGCCCCTGGTCTAGGTAAAATAGAGGGAGCAGTTTCCAGAATGTTAACATCAAAAGAAAGAATAGGTTTATAAAACCCTAAGTTTCTTTTGTTTACTACTTCTGTTCTGATATCAACAAGCAAAGATGCCGGATAACCTCTATTTGCAAACATTTCGCTCAGATGTTCACATTCTAGCAAAAAGTCATCCAACTCAGAAATCATTCTGGCTGCTCTTACCATCTGGCCTTTAACTATTGCCTTCTTCTGATAACTAGGGTGAGAACTCGTAAAATGCAAAAATGCATTAGAGTAGGTGGGCTTTCGATAAATAAGGCTCTTGTATCTTAAATTGATCTCATCCTTAATAATCAAAATATCTAAATAATTAATCCTGGATTTCTGCAAATTATAAGTGAACTCCAAAAAGGATGTCGTACTTGTAATAGTGTCTAAAAATTTAGGCACCTCAGAGGGAGACCCTTTCCAAATAAGAAACATGTCATCCTGGTACCTTGTGTACCAGGTGACATTGTTCCTAAAACCAGCATCAGTGAACAGAAAGTTCCTCTCCCAGTATGCCAGCACTCCATTGGTGAAACTCCCTCCACAGGGCGACCCCATGGCCACTCCTGATTTTTGAAGATAAATTTTGTTATCAAAAGACATAAAGTTGTTATTTAAGACTATTTCTAATAGTGTCTCAACTAAATATGTTGTGTTATCATCTATTTTTTTATCTAAAAGGAATTCACGTATCCATTGAATGCCCAATTCTTGTGGTATGACAGTATACTAATCCTTAATGTCAATAGTCAAAAACCAGGAATTAACATCAAAGGGAATCTTTCTGATTTCTTGGAGAAAACTCCAAGAATCTTTACAAATCTGAGATTCTTGTTTGATTAAAGGTCTTAAAATACTGTCAACATATTTAGCACATGCAACAGTAATAGAACCACGCCCATCTACAATAGGACGGAAAGGAGGTTGTACTAAACTTTTATGCATTTTTGGAATGCCAAACAAGACCAGTAGCCTAGGGGCTAAGACATTTATGTATTGATACAAGTCAGTATCTATAACTCTTTCCAAAAATAAATCCTCTATCATACCTCTAATTTTCACATAAGCAGTGTTAACTTCATTAATACTCACAGTTTGATAGCTAACAGTATTTAGTAGTGTAACCATTTTCTGAACATACACAACATTATCCATAAAAACCAAACCACCCCCTTTATCCGGCTTCATTACTCTTATGTTACAATTTTTTAACAACACTAAAAACTCTCTTTCATCTCTAGTAATATTATAGTGCTGCTTATAGGAAGGTTTGTTCACCTTAAGAGCCCGTAAATCATATTCACACATCTTTTCAAACAGACGTAGTGTGTCATGTAGTGGGGGGTTAAAAGTGCTAGGAACTCTCAGGGTACCAGATGGAAGTATTCCATCCCCCAACAGTACTTTCAAATTGAGATTTCTTACGAATAACTTTAGATCAATAATGGTTTTCACTAAGTCAAATGGCATATCAGGCACAAATGATAACCCTCTAGCAAAAAACTCAACAAGATTAGAGTCAATGACAAAAGAAGTGTAATTATAAATTTTAAAATCCCCTTTAGAGTCAGTCAGTGTCACTAGCCCAGGGAAATAGTCTGTCATCTCCTGCATTGGGCTCTGCGGTTCCTAAAATTGCCCTGATTGTTCCTCGCCTGTCCATTGACTTGTCTGGTTTTTTTGTTGTTCCTGGGAAAACCCTGCTGGTTATTAGAATTATCACAATTGTTGACAGCGCCTTCCTCAAAGGAATTGTTGTTACTATTGTCAATCCTGTTAGCATTAATGTTAACAGATTTACTGGTGTTGCTCATAAGCCTTTCGCTACGACAAAGAGGCATCTCTTCAATGTCATTAGGTTCTCCTACTAAATTCTGTTGGCCACCAGTTACATTAAGCGTTTCAGCTTGATTATATCCATCCAAGCCCATATTTTGCAACTTGTTAGACAATAATGGGGGTCGAGGATAAGGTTTGTGTAACCGGTATTCATTAATGTCTCTGTTGATCTTTTTCATTTTATTATTAGTGAGCTTACTAATAGTAGCCTCAATACTACTAAAAATATGCAAGTACTCATATTTGTATCTAATAAATTCTGAATCAGCCTTAATGTTTTCTTCGAGACTTGCAAGTTCAGTTTTAAAACAATCAACCTCCTTCTGATATTGTGTAACCATCAAATTCATGTACTCAAAACCTTGCTGGTCAAACAATGCCAACAAGGCTTTGTGGAATTGAGAACCTTCCACTAGTCCAACAGGAAAGTGCCATTGCCGCAAACCTTTCGGAACCAGTTTCTTGACCAAGCATTCTTTTAAATAAGAAATTTCAAGCTGCAGTTTCCTGCACTTGAACAGTTTAGAGTCAAAAACAGTGATAAGATGAGATAAATCACTTACATTCTGTTGACTGTTTTCAGACACTTCTTCGCTAGTCTCGTCACTAAAAAAATCAATGTGACTGAGAAATCTATTAATTGAAGGGCTTCCTGTAAAATTAGGAGCAGGATTGGTGCTTCCTTCCTGCTCCCTGTTTGTTGTACTAGTCCTGTTAGCCTGTCCAGGCGGAATATCCGAAGAAGCAGGACTACATGCAAAAACAGACCCTGTAGTAAGCAAAGCACCAGAAGTGCTAGTAGGAGTCATCCTTGGTGCCTGAGAATTATTAGGCAAACACGAAGAAACAGAATGAGCGCTTAACACTGGCAGTAATGAGGAACCAGCGCTTTGCACTCTAGATACGCCAGTAGCTTGCAAAGCTTCCACCTTTTGTGTAAGCTTGTCTACACGATCCATGACAAGCTGCAAAAGGAGAGTCAAGTTGCCTTCAGCGTTCGCTTCATTAGCAAAGCTCTCCTGTGTGGGTGAATTACCAGCATCACCATCCCTCTGAGAAAATAAAGATCCTTGAGTAGAAGTGCCCGAACTGCTCATGGTAATCACGAACTTAAACACCAACGTAACCAAACCAATGCACAGACACAGGAAATACGAAAAAAGCAGCAGAGCATGACCCAGTGTATTTTTTACATAATATTTACACATTTATATACACATACTGCTACATTTATATGTGTATATTAGTTTGTTTTTGATGCAAGTACACACACACATACATATATATATGTATATGTAAATGAACTGAACTGTTAAATTTATCAGTTTTATTTTTTGTTTGCTAAAATTATTTATATATATTTTTTATTTTTATATTTATTGTATATGTGCATCAAATAGATTCAAATAGATTAAAATAGATTTAAAACAGTTTTAAAACATTTTAAAATAACATTAAAAACAGGCTCATAGGTTTGTTATGTTTTAATTTGCTATCTTTTTAAAAACTGTTGCATTCAGAATTAGATTTCTTTAATTAGATAAGGAGTACTAATTTAATTTAAATTGATTGATTACTGATGATATAAAGTGCTAGCTAGTTGGCTTGTAATTTTGTCTGAAGAATGTGAGACACTGGGCTCGCCGAAAGCGTGTTTTGTGCCTACAACATTTTTCTCATTAAATCAGTGTTCCTGGGTCATGCTCTGCTGCTTTTTTTCGTATTCATAAACACAAAAGAAGAGCAAGGACATATGTGTTTGACTGAACACATGCTATCTGATATTCATGTGTGCACTGCAGCAATGCATTTGCAAATTATATATCAGTACCTGGGCCATTGTCAAGCAGACTACAGGAATACAGAACATAGCTGCATTGTTGCATTGTTACATTGGTGTGGGTTTATACTGACACTGGACATCGGTCATTCATTATCATATCACATTGATATTGCCAGTAAATTCTATTAAAGTGTACATCACTTCTTCTGATTATGAAGACACATACCTTGACCCTTGCAGTACTGGTGTTTCCAAAATGTGTGTGTGTGTGTGTGTGTGTGTGTGTGTGTGTGTGTGTGTGTGTGTGTGTGTGTGTGTGTGTGTGTGTGCCTGTGAGTGTGTTATTTAAACAACATCCTAAGAAACAGGTACATGTATAGCTCAGTTCTGCAAGATACATTCATGACAGCTTCTTTCAAATAGTTTACCTGGATGTATTTAAATGCATTTTTGCAAATTGCAGTCACACATTCATTGCCAAAGTCCTGAGTTTGCACAAAAGTCTGATAACAATATATGTTACCTGCTATGCTATGACTATGCCACCCTCTACAAAGAGCACTGTGACAATGACAAAATCAGACATCTGTCATGGGGTGAGTGTCTTGTATCACTAGTTAGGTAGTAATCAAATTGCACAACAGCCAACTTGTGTGTGTGTTTGTATGCCTGAGTGTGTGTGTGTAATCAGAAGAGCTTCACTCCAGGTCCTGTTGCCCTCACTTAAGAATCATTCAGAAAATACTTTCACACTGGTACATGACTCCACAGCAATTTAATTTAGCCCTCACACCATCATCTTCTCACCATACACTGATAGTGTCATCCTCTATAAAGTGCACTGTGACACTGTTAATTTCAGACTTGTGCCATGGCGCTTGTATTAAGTACTTTGTTCTCTAGCTTGTGTAACTAGTTAGGTAGAGGACTGAGTCTCACAGCAGTCTGTGTGTGTGTGTAGTCAGAAGACTTTAAGTTCATTTCCCACTACCTTTTCTCAAGCATCATTTACAAAATACTTTTACACTGGTAAAGACTCCAAAGCCATTTCATACAGACCTCCCAACATCATATTTTCACCATACACTGATAATCTCATCATCTATAAAGTGCACTCTGATAGTGTTAAAGCAAGACTTCTACTGTGGTGCTAGTGTTAAGTGGTGAGTTTCTAGCTTCTGTAAGTACCATAGGTAGGGGTTCTTATCACAAAGCAGTTAACTTGTGTGCATGTAATCATTCAGCTATCACTGTGGAGACAATTTTACACTAGGATGTGAGTCCAAACATCTGCATTACACAATGCTCCCAGCATCATCTTCTCAGCACACACTGATGATGTTATCCCATATAAAGTGCAATCTGATACTTTTAAAGTCAGACTTGTGACGTGATGTTAGCATTAAGCACTTTGTCCTCTAACTTGTGTAATTAGATGAGTAGGGGTTCTAATCTCATAGCAATCAACTTGAGTGTTTATGTGATAATTTAACTATCACTCTGGAGACAGTTTTACACCAGAATATGACTCCACACACAATTCTCCCAACATCTTGTTCTCTGCATAAAATGATGCTATCATCCCCTATAAGGTGTACTGTGACAGTATTAAACTTAGGCAGTGATGTTGGAACTAGATTTAAAAAATGTGTTTTCTAGCTTATGTAACTTAATAGAATGGGGTTCTAATCTCATAGTAGTAAATTTGAGTGTGTGTGTTCATTGAACTGTCAGTGGGCAGACAATTTTACATCAGGATGTGAGTCCATAGCTATATCAGACAGCCTTCCAAAATATCTTCTCAGCAGACAATGATGATGTCATCCTCTTTAAAGTGTACTCTGACAATGTTAAAGTCAGACTTCTGTGGTGGTGCTAGTCTTAAGTTGTATGGAATCCAACTTATATACTTGCATATGTTTTGTGTTCAAATCTGACCTCAATTGATGTGCGTGTGTGGTTTGTGGTATATTACAGTCATTGTATGATGCTTCGAACATCTTTTCATTTGACTCTCACACAAGGGTACATTTTACATACTCCATGAATTCAATGTCCCCTGTTCTTGCTGTACATATAACATACTTGCTGTAGAACACTGAGGATGTCATCATCTCAAAGAAGCATACAGACATTATGTAGCAAAGTCCCTATATTATCCTGTGCAATCCATCTCCAGACCACTGGATGTGTGATTACTAATTCTGTCATGGGATGCTTCATATGTCACATATGGAGAGAGGCAGTCTGTAATAAAATCAAACATAATACAGCCATACGAAGATACACCTAATATCTTCTTTCACATAAATGCAGTTATTTTGGCTTAATTGGCATAATAATGTCTAGGATTTTATGTGCTCTTGACTGTTAACCTAGCAATGCTCTTTGACACTCTGAAGATTGCACATATCGATGATGTTGTCGTCCACATGTGGTACGTTGATGTGTGGATGTACTGTTGACCTAAAACAGTGTATTCCGATCTGTAATTTCAGCAACTGGTTTGATGGGTGCTGCTGTCATTTGGGGACATTTTCCTTCCATAACAGCTGTAGTAATATGCCTCCAGAGGACTGTTCACATGTGATGATGATATGTAGATTGTTGTCTTACTAAGGTATGTGTTTTTGTAGTGGAATATAACAATATTGTACACAGCTCTCATTCAACCATCAAAGTGACAGCTGCAGTATGGCAAAAGTGTGCATGTGTATACCTAGCATCTGGAAATGTTATCTGAGATATAGCAATGTTGTTTTATAATGATTTCACAGGCACATACATCTGAATTCATCTGCATGTTGTAATGCTGTTACATACACAAACATATGACATGTTCAGATTCACTTGCAACCTTGGAGAATTCATTGTATGCATAATTGTATTGCTATTCACAAGGATTATTCAGGTGTTCCACAGCAGCTTCATGGGACTGTCAACGTCTGTGTCATTAAATGCTCTGCATGAACATCATCCACCTCAGTTATAATGTGTCCACATAGTTTCAGGGCCCTCAACCACACATTTCCACTAATAAACAAATAGGCATATGGTGTACAACTGATGTAATGTTATGAAATTGATTGAGCTGTACAACTGAGTTAACAGTTCCACTGTGTTCCATTTGATTCCTACTCAACATTGTATTTGGAGGTGTTGAGGCAAAGCATTTTATAACTACATCCGAAATCTTTAGGAGAATACCCAGCTATGCCCAGAGCTTCTTTTTGAATGGCACCAGCCATACTCAGCCAGATGAAATAGACAACCTGCTCGCTGTTGGATTTGGATCAAACTTCAACCTCCTTGTCCCCACCGGTTGTCACCTAATATACCTGTCATCATTCCACACCTTATTATCTCAGAAAAGCTAAAAACATGGCATCAATGGGCCCTGACAACATCCCAGGTTGCCTTTGAAATAACTTCAAGCCTGACCTAGCAAACCTACTTGGATCCTTATTTAACCACAGACTCCAGACAGGCTAAGCACCAGCAGAATGGTCGGTAGCAACAGTCATCCCTTTGTACAAGGTGTGAGCATCAGCATATATAGGGAATTATAGACACATAAGCCTGAATAGTCTCATCAGTAAGGTCATGGAAATATTCATCATTGACCTTATCAACAAGGGCATGGTTAACCTCCCAACTCTGGAACCAACCTAGTTTAGATTTCTTAAGGGTAGAGCATCTCTGTTAAATGTGGTTCACTTCTTCAACAAGGTCACCAAGGGCATGGATGAGGGAAAGAATGTGCATCCCACCTAACTTGACCTGACTGAGGCATTTGACACAATTCTCCACTCAGGCATTATAGGGAAACTCTTTCAACTGAGCATAAACCCATACATCATCAGGTGGGTAGCCAATTGGCTCACCGACAAGACATATACTGTCAAAGTGGGTGACTTCATCAGTAGCAAGAGACCAGTCATCAGGACCATACCATAGGTTCTACACTAGGTCATTTCCTGTTCAGTATTTATTTCTCAGAAGTCAGTGCAAATATAGACAGTCTTTGCCCAAGTTTGCAGATGACTGCAAACTGGGGGCAAACAATGAATATAATGTCACTCAGAGACTGCACCTTCTCTGGAACAAACTTCCCATTCATGTAAAGCAAAACCCTTCCTTGAACTTCCTCAAGCGCAACCTATATCAATGGATGTTCAATCATAAATTTTCTCCTGGGGTAGTGCCCATGACCCACATGGACACATGGACAGAGGCAATCACTTTTACATACCATAGCATAGGCTCAAGCCTCTGGGAACTTCATTCACCTAGCTACTGAAAATTGTTAAACTTGGGTTAAATCTGCCTAGGTTAATATAGGCTCTTGGGCCATTAGGTTAGTACTCTCTTATAAGCATACCAACCTATGAAGTGCATTTGTAGCCTAGGTACAGTTATAATGTGACTGTACTGTGCCATGGACATAGCAGTACATCACATCAGTATTACTACTTGATAGTTTGCATGAACACATACAAATGTATCTCAGGATTTAATAGCAGTATAATTTTTGGCTGGCAAGGTCAGGGGGACAGTGATTGTGTGTCACAAGTGTTTTGAGTTTTGACATATGCCTATAGTGGGTGCTCCATGTATTGTTTGGTATGTGTACAACAGCGACAGTTTCCTTGATCATTTACTCCTGAATTTGCACTGCTGTATTTTCTGTGCACACTGGCATAGTTGGTGCACTGCCGTTATTCTCACATTCTGTTGCACCATTTGTTATAACGAATCACTTCTTAATTCACACATCAGTTGCAGATGCTTTAGACAATATCCATTAGTATTACATCTGTCAGATTCATGCAGTACCCAGCTGTGTGTAGTGAATCCACTCATAACAGTGTGGTGTTTGTATGTGTTTTCATCTGTATGGCCGAGACCTACGTCAGTCAGGGATGCTTTAGTCAAGTGTATCACATTGTGCAAAGTGATGTGCTCCCACACATCTGGCAGGCCATACTCAACTACTAGTTGGGATGTATACCCAGTATTATTTGACAGCGCAGACTTTCCTTCAAGGTGTTCTACTAGATGCCTGTGTGATGCATCCTTATGTGTTGCACCCACTAAATACACAGCTTAATGATGAAATTGATGCCATGGAGTCTGATTCTTGCAAGTGGTGATTGTGGATTATGTGTCACGAAAACCTATCAACTGGCCATGATTTCAACTCTACTTTTAACACTTCCATGCTTAAGCCATCCAAAAATTGGTCATTTTTGGGGAAGGGGTGGTTAATTTCACTTATAGAATACTGAGAATTATTGCAGTTGTACACGCCTGCTTCTGAAGAACACGTATAAGTTCCACTCACATATTCTGTCAATGCTGAAGATTAACGGTCATAATATTGTAAAAGTGTCCATGATTGTGCCTGCTTCTGTCTATATTTGTCCAGACGTCTGTTATGTGTCCCTGACTAGATGAGGGCTGTGGTGACATGTCAGTCATATTTAAGCAAGTTATTTTTCTGATATTCAGAATATTCACATAACCCTAATTTATATACCTTCTTTGTTAAATGTCCTCTTTGGTGAGCATGGAAGCAGTGTTTATATCACAAACATTCACTTCCATTGACATGTAACCTTGTGTGACTGTCATGTATATACTATAATGTATATTTATGTCATAATATACTTCCTCATGAGGTGTAAACATACTGTGTATTTATGTGCTTAATGTTATGATACTAACTTGTGCTGCAAGTGTATAAACATTTACACATTCTATTTTTGGGGACTTTGACATATATGCCATGCTCTCTTTCTCTTTATTTATTCCTATCATACATGTCTGTGCTCATTTTCATCAGCACACTTTCCATGCCCAGTGTACATTTCCTTGTATTTGTCTTTCCCATTTAACTCATTCCCTCCATTATTTCATTATTCAAATAATGTTTTATTGTACATTCCACTGAATACACATTTCTTTACTGTGTTATTACTGATGGTATTGCAGTATTTTTACCCCTGATAATTCACTGCGGCTGTCTGCACAATCTCACCAAGTACGTTTGCTTATAAGCAAACTTGAATGCACCCTCCTTCTGTGCTTGTGCTGCTCTGCACAGTTTCCTGGCTGGTGAAACTGCTGTTGGCTGCAAAATCATGCTTGTATTCATGCAAGCTCGATGAGCAGCACGAACATGTGATTAGTGCTGCTATTCATTGTAAATTCTGTGTAGACCTGGCACAAAATATGTAAAAAGTACAATAAGCAAAATGTCATAAAACAAATATATTAAGTACTAAGTCAGCTATGCACCCTGAGCATCAGACACAAAGCTTATGAGTCGATGAATCCAAAATATGGAAAACAAGGCACAGTTATCATCACTTGGAGAGGGTGGTGTGTGTGTGTGTGTGTGTGTGTGTGTGTGTGTGTGTGTGTGTGTGTGTGTGTGTGTGTTGGGGGGGGCATGGAGCCTAGGCTAACACAAAAGATAAGTGAGTGCATGTGTAAGAAAAGGAAACAGGCATACATTTGGGAAAAGTAACAAATGGCCACTGAGACAGAATGCCTTTTAAGCCTCATGGCTGGACCATGTAATGGTTGTGTGTTTGTCTGTATGGGCCCACCAGGTAAAACTGGTGTGTAAGTGTCTGCAAGAGCACTGCCAAGTTCTGCGCTAGTTCTACATTTTGGTATGTCAGACAGGTGTGAGCTGGGCATGGTAGATGTGGAAGTTTATCGTTGTTGTAACCGACCACTACCAAAGTGTTACATAGTTCACAACACCAGTGTGCCACCCAGCAACAGCCCCTAAGGGAAGACAATGTACCTAACACTTTAGTCATAGGTGACTCTATAGTGCGGCACACTGAAGTCCCTCTCACCAGTTTGAACAAGGAGTAAATTACAGTCAGCTGCCTGTCGGGTGCCAGGATCCACCACATAACGCATGCACTCAAGTTACTCCACAACAAGTACAAATATGACTCTGTCATTGTCTGTCATTGCCCATGTTGGAGTGAATGACTTGAGACATACCTCCCTGGACTACATGAAAAGAGACATGGAAGAGCTCTCGGATCATGTGGCCCATGCAAGTATGACCCTAGACCTGAGTAGCATCCTGCCTTCGGCCAGAATGATGCCACAATATAAGGACAAAATGATTGACTTCAACAATTGGCTAAGCTTCTGGTGTCATTTAAAGGGGATCCAGTATCTGTCTGCCTGGAATGACATGATTGACAGACCACGATGCTTTGCCAGAGATGGTCTGCACCTGTTGCCCCAGGGATTCAGGTTACTGGCTAAGGATCTTGCCACCCCTATAGTGCCTTTTTTAGGCAAACTTCAAAGGACAAAACCACCACCATAACAGGTACAAGCATGAAAATCTGAAGGCAATGCTACTCAATGCTAGAAGTCTAAACCTCAAAATGCACTCTCTCGAGGCACTCCTGAAAATGGAGAACATCGATATCTGTGCAGTAACTGAGACCTGCTTCAAGGCTCCAGAGAGAACCCCTGCAATACCAGGCTACAACTCTTACCACACTTTTCAGCCACCAAACCAGGACCAAAACACTAAAGGTGAACGAGTGTCAATATTCACCAAGGATATTCACACCACCAGGCTAGTTGCCCAACACAATGTGTCTGAAATTCTCCAGGTGCAACTAACACTAGGTAAGACTACAATCCAAATTGTAGCTTGCTACAGATCCCCCACCATTCCCCAAGATTCTCACTACACCTTTATAATCATTCTGGAAAATATTAAGATAGAACCAAAGACCCTAATACTGGGTGAATTTAACTACCCTGCCATTAACTGGGAAAACTACTCATGTTCCAACACCTTTGCCCAACGGTTCTTGGAATTCATAAATTCCAATGCCCTGTATCAACTAATCCATAGACCCACCAGGGGCTCCAATATCCTAGACTTGGTCATTACCAACATGGGAAATCGATGGTCTGACCATAAGCTAATCACCCTTAACATCCACATCCCACCCCCACCCCCACCCCCCAGTAGAGAAACCTCCATAAAAAACTTCTCCAAAGCCAAGTTATGCTACTCAAGTCAGAAGTGACAAACTTCATGACACCCATGCAGACGGGAACTGAAAGTTCAACTGCTGAATCCTACACTAAGGCACTGTACGAGCACATCCACGCATGCATGAGTCATGCTATTCCAAATAGAACCAAGATGCTCTCATCCAAAAAAGGAAGCCAATCTGGTGGTCCCCTGCCATAAACAAACTTTACAACAAAAGGAAGAAACTGTTGCAGAAAAGAGGAAAATCCCAGGATGCAAAAAACTCACTTACCAGCCTCAGTAAGAAACTGAGATCCCTCATAAAATCCTCCAAAGCTAGTTATGAAAATAAAATTGCCAAGGATTCCAAAGACAACCACAAGGCATTCTATAACTATGTCAAGAATCTAAATGGCAATGCTCAGATCTGCTCTGAGCTAAAACAGAATGGCATTAAATTTACTGATCCCAAGGATATTGCCAATATCCTGGCAGATCGATTCAGTGCCAACTTCACCCCCTCTCACCCCCTAAATGACCCATCTCAATACCGGAAGATTGCCAAATTCAGGTAATAACGGCCACACAGGTAAAAAACACACTCTCCAAAGCTAAGAATACAGCATCCATGGGACCATATGACATCCCAGGCTGTGTACTACATGAACTACAATATGAACTGGCACCTCACCTAAGTGTCATGTTTAATCATAGCCTCACCTCAGGTTTTGTGCCCACTGAGTGGCGCAGAGCTACAATTATCGCACTCCAGAAGGGGGGAACCACCTTGGTTCCCGGAAACTACCGTCCCATCAGTCTGACAAGCCTTTTCTGCAAGACCATGGAGCGTATTATCATGGAACTTATAAACAAAGACATTGGCAACCTTCAAACACTGGACCCCACCCAGTTTGGGCTCGTGAAGGGCCGATCTTGTCTCCTGAACCTGATTGACTTCTTCGAATCAGTCTCCAGAGCCATGGACAAGGGTAAGGTGGTCCACACAACCTATCTAGACCTTGCCAAGGCTTTTGACACCATCCCCCACTCTGGAATCATAGATAAACTTACTAAGCTGGGCATTAATCCCTATGTCACCCAATGGGTTGCTAACTGGCTTACTGATAGAACCCACACTGTAAAAGTAGCCAACTCCAAATCCAGCTCCAAACAAGTGACAAGTGGAGTACCTCAGGGTTCAGTCCTGGGACCGCTCTTGTTTGGCATCTACTTCTCTGAAGTACACGCCAACACTAAGGGACTCTGGCTAACAAAGTTCGCAGATGACTGCAAACTGGGAGCCATTATTAAATCCACAAATGATGTGGATACTCTACAAAAGGGCCTTACAGAAACAGATGCTTGGTGCCAGAGCCATGGGCTCAAGCTTAATGCCAAGAAATGTATAGTTATCCCCTTTGGGAAAAAACATGTATCCATGAATTACCATATAGGTGGCAGTACACTAAACTCTGAAAGCGTGATAAGAGACTTAGGGACACAGGTGGACAGTGGTCTCACCTTCGATAACCACATCACCACAACAGTCAGGAAATCCTTCTGTGTGGCACACCTCATCACTAAGGGCTTTTCATCCAGAAAAAAGGAGGTCATTGTCCCACTGTACTCATCCCTCATTAGACCCATTATAGAATACAACGCCTCATTTGGTATGTACCTCTCAAGACATCTGCAACTACTGGAAAGGCCGCAGAAATACCTCACTAAAAGAATCACAGGCCTAAAGCAGATGCCCTATGCTGACCGCCTTAAAAAACTCCAGCTATACTCTGTCGCATATCGTCTACTCAGAAGCGATCTCTGCTTAACATACAAGGCCATGTCAGACCCAGAGCTGTTGGACATGCTACACTTAAAGAAATCCCAATCCCTCAGAGCCACACGCTCCAGGGATCTAAACCTTGTCATCACAATAAACAAAACATGCTGGAGGGATAGGTTCCTGACCCAGAGACTCCCCAGACTCTAAAATAGATTGCCCATAAATGTCAAGCAGAGTGCCTCTTTGGCCCTCTACAAAAGGAACCTTGACGATTGGATGGGAGAAAGGAAATTCACCCCGGGGATCACATCAGTCACCTTGCTAGACAGGGGTGCAGGGAAGTAAATAGTGTGGGAAGAAATAGCCAGGGAATTGTTATGGCTAGACTTGTATAGGCCCTAGGGTTTATAGCCTAGTACCAATCTATGAACCTATGAATATTGAATAGTTCTATCTTACTGGTAAATTGTATCCCAAAAGTATTATTATTCAAATAATTAATACATTCATACCATTTTTCAATGGTCCCCACCCAGACACACCAACAATCATCTAGATATCTTCGTCACATGATCATATACTGTATAAATTCATATGTGTCATTGTATATCATTCTAGCCTTCAAGTAGACCATATAGAGGTCTGCATGAATGGGTGCAAAATTTGTACCCAAAGCAGTACCTCTCATTTGTAAAAAAAACAGTCAGTGTCATATGTAAATGAATTATGTTCTAAAATTATGCTTAACATTTTAAGCAAAAAGTCAATCTGGGCTCTAGTGTATAACCCAGAATATTCAGCCAATAACTGACTGCAGCCAGGCCCATTTTATGAAGAATACTGGTATACAATGACTGGACATTTAAAGTACACAGGTATGCATGTATAGGGATTTCAATATCACTCATGAATCTCAAAAATTCAGTACTGCCTTTAAGCTTAGCTCTAATCAATAATAATACTTTTGGGATACAATTTACCAGTAAGATAGAACAATTCAATATTGACTTCTTAGATGTCAATGTTACTAAATTGATTGATGGAACAGTAGTGACTAGTATGTTTAGAAAACCTTTTACAAAAAATTCAATATTGGAAGCCAAAAGTTGCCACCCTAGACATATAGCTAAAAATATACCAAAAGCACAATTTGTTAGACTAAAGCGCCTCTGTAGTAGACAGCAAGATTTTGAAAAATAGGCATCAGATATGCATAATAGATTCATACATAGGGGATATGATAGTAGATTGGTCTCTAGTGCCCTTGAACAGGGTAGAATACAGGATAGAAGTAAGTTAAGTACAGTTTATGTGAGGGACATTAAGACTGTAGATAAATTGAGATTTATCAGTACCTCTGGTACTAATACATTTAAAATAAAACAGATTGCAGAAAAACATTGGTCTATTTTAAAAAAAATGATCCCTTTTTTGAACAGGTAGTGGATGACCATTGTAATTTTTTCTACCGCAGGGGGGAAATTTAGGAGAATATCTTAATAAACATAAAAAACTTCCTTTATGAATAAAACAATACAAAGAGAATAGATGAGAGGAAGTACATTCTGTGGGAATTGTGTACACTGTAAGGTAGTGTCTAAAACTAAATCCTTCACATCTGTTAACACCACTAGAGTCTCTGATATTTGGGTTTCAATCACATGTAATACTGACTGGATTATCCGTATGGCAGTATGTAAGTGTGGTGCTTTTTATATTGGGCAGACTTCCAGACTGTTTAAACATAGGATAGCCATTCATGTTAGCGATATAAACTGCAAAATAACTTGTAATGTTTTGTATAAGCATCAGTTAGATCATAGAGGAGCACATTTCATTGTTGTTGGGATAGATAAGGGTTTGGGTGATAACATTACTATAATAAAGAAGCATAAAATATTAGATTTAAAAGAAAAGATGTAGATACTAAAACTGGGAGCTCTTTATAAACCAGGATTAAATGAGAACCTTTAATATACATTGCTATCAATAAGTTATGTGTGTCTTGTTTTAGTTTTTGTTAATGTAAATGTGCCTAGTAGGCAAATATTTTCAATTAGCATAGGATATTTTAGTTATTATTTTTCAATAATGTGCTAAGCTTATTTGTTTAGTTAGCCTCTAACAACAGAGATATACGTGTATATGTATTTTGCTGTAAAAGCGTCTGTCACTTTAAAAACAGGTTTGAAAAAACATATAAGAATGTGTTGTAAGTGAATCCGAGCATTTGAACACTGAGGACACCTATTGGGTGAAAACGGTTTGCTTGTTGTGGATTTGAGGCTGTCTGAAGCCATTGTAATGGTGGATTAATATATCAGTGAAAGAAATATAGGTTGAACCTTATTTTGCTAAATATAAATAATTATTCATCACATGGTAAATTAGTTCTGGGTTCTGTTTGTTGGATATGTTTTTATCCATGCACAGTTTCAGTGTTTTGTAAGCTGTGATTACATGCACCAACTGTGAAGAGAGTATAAATATATATATATATATATATATATATATATATATGTATATATATATATATATATATATATATATATATATATATATATATATATATATATATATATATATATTTATTGGGAGAGAGAGATTCACTATTAAAATGTGGAAACTCAAAAAAAATTTTAGTCACACTGTTGAAAAATAATGTTTTATCCATAATAGTTACCTGTCTATAATTCCAAACATCTTTGTCTGACATCTGCATTCAACGTTAAACGAAATAGCAGGAGGTGACGTCAGACATCCAGGCTATTTTGGTTAACTTATCCAAAAACTTTTAATTATACATCACAAATTTGTACTGTTTTGCAGGAGGGGGCAAGCCCCCCTGCACCACCATGTGGGTGGCTGCACCCCACACAACTCCTGCAAATTATATATTCCAAATCTGAGATTGCACTACAGTGAGTAAAATGGTAAATTTCCTGATCCCCACTGTAGTGTGATTTGATATCAAAATGTCAATCTTACATTAGCGAATGCACACTAGCATTCACTATTATGGATTTGAACACTTTCAGATTGGCATTACAGAAACTGGGAAACACACATTCAACCTTCTCCATTTCTCATAATTGCCATTCCAGATTTTAATAGTAAACCTATATAGACATATAGATAAAGATATAGATATATAGATAACACACACACACACACACACACACACACACACACACATATATATATATATATATATATATATATATATATATATATATATATATATATATATATATATTGTGACATGTGAGCATATCCAGTATATAACTGAAAAATGCAATCATACCTTATAAAGAACAGCAGTCTTCTGTGCAGATAATTCCAAAGCAATAGCAATCTTATTCTGTGTTATCCACAATAAACAAGTCTCTTCACCTTCAGGCTGCCTAGCTACTTGGTTCTCTTTTTATAGTGTAGATTCAGGGTTGTGAGCATAGTGAATATGCAGATGAGGTGTGAACTTATTAGAATTTCTGAATCCCAAATTCTTAGATCCATGCTGTAGATGTAAACATAGTGAAAGCACTCCCTCAGTGTTTTTTGTTAATGGATTGCAACTGTGAATGATTACTGGTAGGGAGAAAAAACACAACAGCAATTCAGACTCCCTTACCTCCAATGGGCAATTGGATCAAGGTTTTAAATGTAAGCAGCACACATTTCACAGTTTCTGTTAGTAACCTCCAAACTTCCTTGCTTTTCTTGATGACTGTATGCTATTGCCATTTAATATCCTCAAACATTTTAAGGATGATGATAAAGAATGCCTTACAGACTGCATGTCTCAGATTAGTGGTCAGATAAGAGAAGAATTACTAACAAACACAGATTGATAACACACAGCTGAAAGCAATAGTCATAAATGGTTATGTGATCACTCAGTGAACTACATCTGAAATTAACACATGTACAAAGAACTCAAAAGTGTACAGCTGTCATACGTTTTGTCAATGCTGTGGATGATGTTGCAGTTGCTTGTATGCACAATAATTTTCACTCTCTACTGCAAAGATGTTTTGGAGGCAAAGAGGGATAAGACATGCTTAGTGTGTTTCAAAGGTTCATTAAGTAAGAGTTCAAATCTAGATGTGTAAAAGTGTTTCATGTGTACCTACATAAATTTTGTAGTGTTGTTTATATAATAGATTTCTTTTCTTCCTTTCTCATAATTTTCCTTTTTTTAAAGTCATTATTTGCATGGTGAGTGGCTTACCACAAACAGGGGGAAATCAATGTCATCTACTAAATATGTTGACCTACAAATCATATACTATCTGTAGATCATGATTCAAGTCACACCTTTGTCTTTTAAGGATGAAACCTAATAAACACTGCTCACAAGGCTAATACAAATTTAGCTTTGCTTGTCTGATTTGTGCAATGCTTGCCATCATGCAAATCTGGACTAACGGCCCACAAAATAAATAGACAGGAGACCTGGAGAAAGGGTGTAGACATTCCAAATGTCAAAAAGGATACATTGTTGCAGTATTTGTTTTCCACATTGCAACTCCACTAACCAACATTGCATAGTAGTTAGCAAGCTTCCCCAACAACTGCAGCCATCAAACACCTGCAGAGAGATATCAGACAGCCAACAATTTCAAACCATATGCATTGTGTCAACTGTGTATTGAGCACAGCACAAACATGGTAAGTGGTGTTGAGTGTTGGTTAACACACAGAAGTTAATATTGACCAGGGTATTATCCAACTGTTATTTAACTATTCCTGTGGCAGCAAGTAGAAGTCTTGGGCTGTAATACACATAGTCCTAGGTTCTACTACAGCAAATGCATCATATTTTTATTATTGTGACAGTTCAGTTTATAGTAATGAACAGAAAAATATCCAAGTGTTATTTTAGTATTTCTGTGGCAATACTATCCTTTCCTTTCCTTTCCTTTCCTTTCCTTTCCTTACCTTTCCTTTCCTTTCTTTTCCTTGCCTTGCCTTTCTTTTCTTTTTTTCACAGCTAATTCTGAAATAGATGTGAATAGGGAAGCCCATTCTGAGCATCTAGAGTGGCTGAGGGAAGCAAGTGCCATGTATGCAGGAGTAAGTGAAGGGCTGCCATATAGATACTCCTGGGTTCTAATGCAGGAGATTCCAGACATTGTTCATGTGGGTTTCCTTCAGGTGCTCCAGTTTCCTCCCACATTCCAAAAACATATATCTGGAGTGTTTTTCCCTGGGCATCCACTGAAAATGGGCTCTGTCCCAGTCGGACTTTCCCAGTAAACAAGTGTTAAATAAATTAATTTATACTGCTGTTCCATTTCACTTTTTATTAAATATCACTTATAACAATTTATACATACTATAATTATAAATAACAATAACTATGCATAACAGTGGAGCTAATATGAATTATATGTATGACAGATAAGACACCCGTACTGTGTTTTGAAGTTTCAGATGTGTGACAGAAGGTATACTGTGTACCATATTTCTATAAGTATAATTCTGCTTTCTAGACTTGGATGGCCGTCACACCTAAATAAGACACATACACAGGTAAAGAACAAGCAGAGTGCAGTTCCAGAGCTGATAAAAGATGAAATTCCAAATTCAATTGTAGTCAAAAAGTTTAATAAAAAAGATGAGCGCTTTCACAATTTAAACAATTGCTTCTTCAGATCACAAAAAGACCAAAAAAACGCAGGTTTAAATACTCCATCAGTTAACAATAATTAGTCATGTGATATGTAAAAGAGTAAATGTGCTCAGGAAGAGAGCTATTTAAAAGGACAACCACAGTAAAAAACATCCTTCATAAAAGACATATGTATAAACAAGATACATAAAAACTGTTAAAAAAATCCAACTATACGCTAAATGACCTGAAAATCTAGATATATTTATATGTTAACTAATGTGGTATCAGTATTGTATAAATTACTTTCTCAAACCCCTGTTGTTTAATTCTGGTTTCAGGGGGACTACATCATTTAGACTGGAGCCTTTATCTGCTCTGAGTCTAAGAATCCATCTAGTTTCATTGCGTTCAGTGTTATTAATAGTATCACCAATCTCATATCAGTCCTAGTGACCTCCATTACCTGAAAGGCAAATTTATGCTGATCCCCTTCCTGAGCAACATGTTTAGCAAGTGCACTGTACTTTAATATTTTACTAATACAATATAAATGGTCTCTTATCTGTTCACTGAGACGTCTGTTGGTTTTACCAACATAAAATTTAATACATGTCATACACTTAGCTAAATATGCTAAATTTTTGGTGTTACAATCTGCTTTAACATTAAACATAAACTTATGCCCAAAGTCAGAATGTATAAAGCTTGGATCTTCATTTATACTAGTACAAAAATTACAAGCACCACATCTCTTAGTGTCTGTCAGTATATGGTTCGTATTTTGCCCTTCATGTTTGGGATAATAACTGTCGTCTTAACAATTTTTTATTCCTGTACACAAGAGGGCTTAGGTCCAAGAATTCCAGCTGTGTTTTCATCAGATTGCAGAACATGCCAGTGTTTACTAACTATATTCTTAAAAACATTGACTTCAATACTGTATGTTAAATTAAAACAAAATTTTAGAAAATCTCTAGATCTATGGTTTGAAACATTTCTTCTCTGGGGTGAGGAAAAATAACATGAAGGGCAAGATACGAACCATATACTGACAGGCAAAGGCCATATATTTATCCTGGGCTGTCATGAAATAGATTCCAAACAGTAAAGGGCCAAGCACAGACACTTGGGGTATGCCACAGTGACAGCTGTACTGGTAGAAGATGATTCACCTACACTCACAGTATGTGTTCAGTTAGTGAGCCATTTGGTTAGCCATCTTGTGACATAAGACTTAATCCCCAGCTGGGAGAGCTTCCCAATGATACCTGAGTCAGGGATTATGTCAAAACCCTAGGCCAGCTCAAGATAGGCAGTATGCACTTTCTTATCTTCATCCAGGCCTGTCACACAAAATAAATGGGTTGTGATGACATCACAGATCACCTGTAGCATGACTCAAAACATACACCTACCTGACATGGTTGGATCCACACTTTAACACACCCTCCTGATGGAATATCTTCCCATATAAGGGTTTACATCAACATGCATCCATCTGAGTGGGGGGAGAGCACCTGATGCATTCATGTATAGACACATCCTAACTCTCTTCATCTGTGAAGCAGACTAACATGTAATTATGGACCTTTTCTAAATGGACATTGGTAAAATCCTGGCCATGTGCAAAAGACATGTGAGTAGTTAATGCTGCATTCATGTCTGTTACATCTGTTAGATGTCCTCAATAAGGTCAATGAGGGCATGCATGATGACAACACTGTCATCCTGTGAAACTTGACCAGGCCAAGGCATTATACAAATCCACTCTGAGGTATTAACACTGTCAGAAGTAGCCATAAACACCTATATCGACAAGTGGGTAGACCACTGGATCACATATGTGTCATCTAAATATGTTGAAATGTGTGAAATGACCTATATCTCGAGTCCACTACTATGACTATTATGACATGTCAGCAATCTATACATCTGGACTGTCTGCTAGGCCCTTTTCTGTCCATTATTTAAGTCATAGTCATCAAGAATGACATACACATCTTGTGTCCAAACAGCTGTCTGGAGGACTATAGATTGTGGGCAGTCATTGACTCCAACTGCGATACTAATATAATACAGACAATATCAACACACACCAAAGATTGCTGCCACAGCCATGACAACACATGAGATGAAACAAAAATTTGGGGGGGTTAGACACATTATGAAAATAAATGCACGATCGTCACACCACTATGAGCAGTCCAAGAGGTGTGTGTTCTGTGTCCTGTGGTAGATGGTATGTGGAATGTCCACCAAAATGTCCCCATAGTCATGACTACTCCCTTGTATAACTACTAAGTATGTGCATGACAATCACATCAAAGACCATAATACCTCCACACTTCACAGGCTTCATCACACCAGTAACCGAATTTAATGCACCCTTTTTCATGTACCTCCCCACACATCTGCCAGTAATATGTAACTGAAGCATACTTCTCAACTGTACACATTTTTGCAGAATGTCCAGATTTTTGCTTCATATTTTTGGTCTGTTCCTCATAAAATTTGTGGTTTTATGGAAAATCATTGAAGACTGAATTTACTAAATAATACGAAATAATGACAGATAATTGAGTTTCAGACTTTATATCCTTCAAAAAATTCATAATTATGCAAAACCTGTTATTCAAGCAACTTTCTAAGTTTATAGGAGCTATATATAAATTCTGTCCCTATTTTTGGGCCTTTGTTTCCGCATTCTTTCTGGCTTTGTCCAGATTTCCTGCATTGAGAGGTTGAGAGGTATGAACAGAAGTGTACCACCTTTGCCACAGTGAGCTCCCACAGATTTTATTTGTCATACCTAGGTAGTCTTTTTATTGCATAAATATTACTGTCTGATGGTGCAGATCCTCCTTCAAGGTGTTTTACCAGATGCATGTGTGATACCTGTTCCAGTGATGCACACAGTACATATGTAGCTGTTTGACAACATTGATGGCACTGGTTACATTTATATTAGTGTGGATTATATATATATATATATATATATATATATATATATATATATATATATATATATATATATATATATATATATATATATATATATATATATATATATATATATATATATATATATATATATATATATATATATATACATATATATATACATATATATAGATATATATATATATATATATATATATATATATATATATATATATATATATATATATATATATATATATATATATATATATATATATATATATATATATATATATATATATATATATATATCATCCACACCAGTCAACTGGCCTGAATTTATCATAATGTTGCATACAGGTATAGTAGTGTCCCTTCTAACACCTCCAGCAGATGTTACAGTGTCAGGAAGGTGTGCTTGATTATCCTCATAGATTGCTGACATGTCATAATAGTCATAGTAGTATGTTCGTACAAAACCATCTGCGATCACTCAGAATCACATATGTCATGTCAATGATGTGGGATCAGTGGTGGTCTTATTCTGATATTGTCCATTATTGTGCATGGTCCTGTTTACTGTTGTCCATGAACCTGTAACTTTGTCCAACTTGTTGTAGACCTCTGCTGATATTACAGTCATATTCAGGCAAATCAGTTTGTACAGTTTCACAATATGCACCTAACCCCGATTGTATATAACATCCCTGCTAGATGTCCTCTCCACTGTTCATGTCAGGATATTTATATCACAACGATGTTTTCTCAGTTTTTATATCACCTTGTCTGACAGTCATATTATATATATGTTCACTGTGCAGTCCATACTGTACCATGACAATATGTGATTAGTGTTTCTGCTACAACTTTCATCAATTTACTTGCCCTCATCTGCTGTACATTATGATATTTCACCTGTCCGCTTTCCCTGTGTTCATTCCCACAAGTGATCTGTGTGTCTCTATTCAATACACACACTTCCCATGACTGTTTATTTTAAATGTCACTCCATGTACCATTATGGATCATTTACACAACTTTTGTTTAAAATGCTTGAAATGGGTTCCACAATGGTCTGCACTGTATACACTGTCTTGTAATGTGATTAGACCATATGCACTGATATATTATTAAGCTTGGTAATCATTGTGGCATAATGTGCAATCTGGCAGACCTAGTTTGCCTGTAGGTAAACAGGTCTACATCACAAAAAAAATGGAACCTTTAAATCTCAGTGTCCCTATATGGCAAATAAAGAATCCATATACATTCAGTCTAAGGGCAGGGTGATTAAAGCCAATGATTAAACCAAATGTGATAGTATGAGAGTGATATTTGTAATTCATGTGGGGCATTTTATAAAGGCAAAAGCATCAGGAAACTAAGAAGGAGGGTCTATGAGCATTTGCATGCTATCCAAAACAAGGACATAAATAATGCATTGTACAAACACAGTTTGGGTTGTTCTTCAGCAAATTACAAGTTCTTTATTCTGGAAGAGATAGAACAAGACCCCAGAGGTGGGCCCTGGGAAGCAAAAATTGAATATAAGTAGCTATTCTGGCAGTTAGTTTTGGAAGCAAATAGATTCCCATGGATAAATGAGAACATTTCTTTGGCCGGTGTATTGAAACTAAGGCCAACAAAAGTTTAAAAAGTTCAATAATCTATTAAATATAAAGTTCTTACATTTTCTTCTAAGTTTATGCACCTGGAATTTACATATAATGTTTTTATAGTATTTTGTGGTCGCCTCAGGTGATTGGTTTTGCTTTAAAATCTTGGAAGCATTTTTATTTTAATTAATTTTGTTTCTAATATTGTTTTTTAATTAAAATTTCATAACATTTCTAAATGTGTAGGTGGGGGTGGATATCTACATAGTATATTGTTAAATATTTACGAGTGATGTAACATTGGTTGTTTGCATTGGTTTTTAGTGCCAGTGGGCTGGGCATAATTAATTAATAAGATCGGTTTTCAATTAAATCATTTAATTGTAGGAAAGATAAGTATATAAGGGGACTGTTTTGTATGGTGGTTTTGTATTATCTGAAGAAGTCCAGCTTTTTAAGGATGGAAATGTGGTGATACTGTTAAGCATTAATAAAATTCTGTATTACTGACCGCTCAGGCTGTGGATTGTATTTGTTTCTGATTTCGACCTCCGAGGTGCTGTTTTTGTGAGTTAAACAGGTCTATATGTCTGCTGCTATCTGTATTGCTTTATATGGTTTCCTGTCCAGCAACATTGTTGCTAGCCACGAAACCATACTTGCTTACATTTAAACACAGTGTGCGGCATGATTATGTAATTAGTGCTGCTCCTCACCATGCACACATGTATACTCCATGTAGGCTTCATGTGAAGCCTGCACAGAGTTTATTGAATCCCACTGGTAGTGTTTTGTTGTCTTTCTAAGCCATAAATCATTTAGTGAGCACTGTCAAAAAGACAGTGTAACTTAGTATTTTATGTTTTCACTCACCTTCCATACCTCTCAGCTATCCAGACTTTTGCTTCATATGTTTGGTCTGTTCCTCATGAAGTCGCTGAATAATGATGTACATTTAAGATTCTGACTTCATATCCTTCATAAAATGTAGGCAAACAAACAACATTCTAACTTTATAACAGTCATTCAGATAATTTCAGATTTTACTGCCGAGCCTGAGAACCAACCTTAACAACATAAGGGGGGAGGGGAGAGTGCTTAACATTTGTTATTGTTGGGTCTTGCACCACTCTAGTGCTTAATTGATTTTTTTTTTCCAAATATTGGAGTATAGTCATTACACTCCATGCTACATAAACTTATGGAAAGGAGACTGGTGGTTCGAAGCTGGTTTGAAATTTGAAAATAAAAACATGGTGAAACACCTGCCAACTGTTATTTTTCTACTTGGTAATATAGGAACATTAAGATATGCTGGACAGCCTAAATCATGTTTCTTTTGTGCAGATGTTTCTCATTTAATTAATGTTTGTGAAAAGGACATGCAGCAATAAGGTGTGCGGTGTGTAAAAAAAGCATACTTTTGAATGCATTCTCAAGAGCAAACAGTAAATAATGAAAAAGAGGGGGAAGGGAGGAAAATGTAAATGAGGAAGAACAAGAAGTGGCTGGGGAGAGGGTGAACTAGGTGAAGAAGAAACCGTAGATGAAGAAAAAATATGGAGGGGAAAAAGGAGGAACAAGATTTCATTCAGGAAAAGAGGTGAGAAGAAGGGATTAAGACTATTTTTTTTCAGTTCTAGCCAATGAAAAGTCTGAGTCTGTGGATCAAGGAAGATTTGTCCAGAAACCCAAGAAAATATTAATTTAGGGAAAAAGTAAAAATAAGAAAACAAAAATATTCAAATATTTCCCCTAAATGTAAAAGGAAGAAAAGCAACAATTTTAGAGTACTTTCAGTACATTTGAAATATTACGAGCACTGTAAAAAGGATAAGAATGCTGGAGTGATGTGTTTAATATGATGTGGATGTTATTCTGTTAAACGGTGTACGATTCCTGACAAGGGAAGTAAGACTATAAACAGAATTTTGCAATAGAAATAAAATATGGAACTTAGGAGGTGTAAGATATTCTGGAGTGGCTATGTTGAGTAAAAGGAGTGAAAATAATATATGTAACATTGTGTAAATAATATAAGTAACATTGGTAAGGATGGGAAGTTTAACTGCAGTGGATGTGAGGTGGAGAGAACATGTTTATAGAATTATCACATTACATGCATGTATAACTAGCAAGGAAAGAGATAATCTGTTTCAAGAAATAGACTATGTAGTGGTTAATATGAAAATTATAATTGTAGGGGACTTTAATTGTGATTTAAGAGGAAAAATAAAAAGAAATGTAAAGATGTAAAAAAAATACAGGAAGTGATAGGATATGGTAAATTATCTGTGTGGAACAAAAGTCAATGGACTTATAGAAGGGGAGCATTTGGATAAGAAATTGAGTATTTTTCTATTATTGGAAGGTTTGAGGCTAACAAATGGTGATACAATGATGACAGTTTTTAACACCATTTAGAAATATGGATGGAGGTTATCAAAGAGAGGGAGTATATTAAAATAGGAAAGTGAATAAAAAGAATAAATGAGAAATGATGTGATAAAATTAGAAAGCTGGACTTATTGCAGTTTTGGAGGGATCATAAAACCATGGAGGACTACTATAAAACTGGTCTGAGTAGTTGACTGAACTTATAAAGAAGTTAAAAAGTGTTTTTTTCCAGTGACAGGACGATGTAAGAAAGGAATAAAAAGTGAATTATGGGAACATTTATAGAAATGTATGAGTGAATTTAGAGAATAAGACAAGAGAATGTTATGATATGGAAAGAGAACTATATAAAAGAAATCAAGAAAATTTTAAAGCACTACTGCATAGGCTGAGAATGGCAAGTAAAAGAAAATATCCAGAATGTGTTTAAGAAGAATATAAAAATGAAATTACTGTTAGTGAACTGGACAAAGTACTTAGGAAAGTAAATGTTGATTCACTATAAAGCCCAGATGGTATAGGGTATGGAATGTACAAGAAAGTAATGGACTACCAAAAACAGTATTTTGTAAATGTACTGAATTGTTGGCTGAGGGAAGGGTTTGCTTATGAAGTGTTATGTAGCAGGATATTAAAATTTATATGGAATATAGATGAGAAGAATGAAATAAAAAATTGGAGACCTATCACACTAAGTAACTTAGATTATAATTTATTTTATGGGAATAATACAGAGGAGAATGGAGGAAAGTTTGAGGGATATTATGGAAGAAAGTATATATGGTATAACAGAGAAGGGATGCCTGAAAGTGTGAACGGTTGTGAGAGAAACTGTGGATGATGTTATAAGCAAAATGGAGGGTGTGAAACTTATGGTAGGTAATATTAGCATGACATTTGACACAGTAGGACATATAAAGAAGTATGGAGTAGTTAATAGAATAAGACGAGTGTGTATGTCAGCATAGCAGAATAACAGAGTGACAGTGTTCCTAAACTCTGGAATGCCTTTCTTAATACTCCAAAAGCTACAAGTCCACAGAATCTTTAATGAAATTCCTCTTTTCAGCAGTTGCAGAGTTCCACAGAATGCCACCATCACTTTATATCATTCCTAAAAGTCCCAGTTAGTTTGGAAGTTATGCCAATAAGGCTACTTGCTATCACCATTTCTAAATTGTCGCCATAGCATGTTGTTCTCTCCCTAATATGTTGGCAGCAATCATGCAGATCATGGTGACCATGCACATGGCATGTGTTTACCTCCAGCACCACTATGCAGCACTAAGGAGTTACAACAGCACCACAGTGCCTAGCTAAGTTTCATGACACATAGTCAAAAAAAACATGCATCTATACACATATGGGACTACCATTTTGCTTTTCAAACAGATCTGAGTGAGTGCTCATGACAATTTCTGGTGCAGTTGAATGTTGAGCTCCATTACATAGACTTCAAAAAGCACCTGCTATGGCATTATTATTACTGGACCTTCTGGAAAGTTGATACCTGGCATGAATTGCCAGACTGGGGATCACTGTCCCTGGCATTGCCATTTCTAGCAATTACTTTCAGCATGAAAATGGACTGAGATGTTGCCACCATAACCAGCATAAACAATGAAAGGCAGACATTAGAGAGGGACAGTAAAGGTTGTTTTGGAATATCTTACTTGTGTTACATGTATACTTAAATGTGCATACTTTTTGCAGTAGTATGAGGGCACAAAATTAACACAGCTGAATGTCACAGAAGGAAGAAACAACTCTTTTGATGGGAGATATATCTGACACCTGTGCCAATCCATGTACAACTGCAAATATGTTACTAACATGTGTGTGAAGTCATTTTTTTCCCACTTGTATCATCCTTCTTTAGACCCAGTTGTAGATGAGGAGGAGGAGGAGGTGAAGCCACACTCATGCCATTCTGCTCTGAATGAAGCATCTATCGCTTAGGTTACCATTGGCCTTAAGAACTGCCTTTAAGAATGGGATGATGATTCTCTTGATAGAGGTGCCCTAGAGGATACCATGAGCCCTGTATAGCCACTTTTATGAAAAAGGTAAAGGATTCTCTTCTCAGAGTGATTCAATATGCCTCCTGGCATTGTTTAAAGAGTCTGGTGGCAGCTAAGACACACCAGCAAAGGTGTGACTGCTGCATCAACATGGAGTGCCTTTTGATACAGATGGTGGAGTTCCACACCCATTAGGCACCACATATTGGGCCACCAGTGGAGTAATTCACATAAAGCATTTGGTTACAAAGTTATAGAATCCAAGGACTGTTACCCTCTGGGCCAGCCTCACATCCAAACATGCCAAGACCCTATTCTATCCCTGTCCTTATGCTTTCCTTCCTTTATGTGTCATTCTACATTCCTTGCTCATTTTTAGATCCTTCTAATCACTGTTCATCTGTCATCTGTATATCTTTGTGCATTTGCAGTTCTCTCAGTCTTGTGTGTCTACTGCCCTATCTGTAAGAGTCTTCGTGTCTGGCTGTCTGGCTGTGCCTGTTATTTTCCATTCTCCTTATACCCCATCAACAACCCTCCCTCAGAACCTTCTCCGGCAAACCTTTATTTCTACATATGAAATAGGGTCTCTTTCTCTCAAAAAATCACCATTCCTTTCATTCCTTATGTATATGTTTATCTTTATATGTCATAATGTATTTAGCACTTCCCAAAAATTCCATAATTCCCCAACAATTACTATCACTAATTCTGATAGTACTGCTCTTCCTAAGTTCAAACACAAAGGTACCTTGGACTCTTATTTGACCCTCATCTCCCTTCAACAGGTGTACTGAGACACAAATAAATAAAGTCATGACTGAACTAAATGCTCCTTATATATTTTCTAATCTTCTTATCCCAGATGTTAGATGCTCTATAGCAATAGACATTCTGAACCCAAGATTAGAATAGACACTTCCAACTATGCCTTCATGTTCAGGATAAAATTGTTCCCTCCTGCAATCAACTGAAAACAAACTTCTATAGTTTCCAGTGAGGGAACACCACCGCAGCTGTCTTACCAAAACGAAGTGGTTTCTCGTTACTGCTAGATCTTGTCCCCCTTTGAACATCCTCACTTTCAAAAGTTAGCTACTGTCCACTATTACTCAACCAGTTACAAGTAATAAGCTACTCCTACTCACGTCTTAGCTTTCATACAGGTACAGAGACCTTCCGCAGGTCTCTATCTGCAAATGATACTTTGCTAAAATTGCTGCTGCTGCCTCGTGGGACCCTATCCCATAAACTGCTAGACTGATAGAGAACACCATCTCATTTCCAAAAAAAAAAAAAAATTTCTCTACAAGGTATACCTGTGCAAGTGCTTTAAACTCACATAAGCCTTATTAGCTCCCTATAGTAGTATCTCTCATATATCAAAAACTGTAGGTTATGATTAATTTATCATGTTGTGGGGGTAGGCTTTCTTGGTTCTGTATACTTTTTTATTTTCCAATTCTATAAATTCAAGTATACTGCTATGTCTCTTATAAGCAAAGTATACAATTTCCTTGTAAACCCTGATGCTAATTGCATTTCCCCATCTCTGCATGTCGTGTACTATTATTGCTTCTACATATTTCTGTTTTATGCATCCACATTTGACTGCTTGGCCTGTGTGAAAACAACTGTTTGAACCAACCCAAATGTATGGTTAACAAATGTTAAATAAATAAACATATTGCCATCCACATGCTGGCCTCCCCTTTCCTACTTTCCTCTCTGCCCTATTTCTTCCCAATTTATATTATGAACAGGGATGACACTTTGATGTGCAGACTGCAGTAGTGTGTCTGATGCTCCCTTTGCTATCTTTCTTGTGCTGAACAGGTATAGGATGTAGCTATGCATCAGTATATTGGGGGGGGGGGTGATCACTCATCAAATCTGCTGCACCAGACTGCCTTTATTGTGACATATGTCGCATCAGTCATACACCTTCCTGTAGTGCCACTCCACTCCTCAAACAGAGAAGTATTGTACCTCCCATTACTACTGTGCTTATCTATATTTATGAAGTCCTTTAGTATGACTGCCAGTGATATTCTGTGCCTAATATGTGTCTGATTAACTATGTAGTTCTTCCTACAGCAAACTCATTGAAAACATTGTGCTGGATGAGCACTCACTATTTATTTATAAATCCCAGCCTATAAATAATGGTGACAAAAGCTATTAATCCAATTAACAAAATGAGATCAGAACTGTGAGATACACAATTTTGATATACAATAATGTGGGTCAGTAAAATCTTAGTCAGTGTGCCAGAGAAGTTTGCACATATAGATAAATATTACAAGTAAGAGCCCACATTTGTTTTATGAAAATCTAATAATCAAAAAGATGAAAACTTGACACTACTGGTACATTAAAGCTTCAGCATATATGCTTTCATATAACATTTTAAATAAAAGAAGTGTTCAAATAAATGTCAAGCTGATCACACATGCAGCTTAGTTGAACTTGATAATACAAGGCAGTAAAGGGAAGTAAAGCAGCAAAGAAAAGCAATAGTAAACTCACATAAAATGTCACATAGATATCAAATTTAGTTGTTGCTAAATCATCTTTTCTTTATTGCCATCAAGCAAGCCTTGCCAACAGTGGCACAATAATGCTGAATTAAGAAGTAAAATTGTCAAAACAAGCCCCTTTAGTAGCCATGCAGGGTGGCAGTCAGGATATTATTGTCCTGCTTCCCATAGTCATACCACATGAAGTCACCTGTACATAAGGGTATCGAAACAATTTAGTCAGTCACTACTTGCTATAGCACAGCCTTTAGACATAACTGAACGAAAGCAGTAATTCTCAAAAGTGGATCTGGAGACTGTATCCCTTCATACCATACTTATTTTTAAACAACTGGTCTCAGAATAATTGAAAGTTAGTCAAATGACTTCTATGGGAAAGACAAATGTGACACTAAATATAACTATTATAACATTATAGTTTTCTGAGTAAAAGTTAATAGGAAATAATTAGATATAAAGGTCTAAGAGTTAGTTTACTTACTCGTCCGTAACCACCACTGCACCCTGAATGGGAAATGTGCTCACTAAATATTTTGTATCCTCAATCACAACAAACCATGCATTTTAAAAAAAAGTTTAAACTTTTAAAATTACTTGTAGTAAATCTCAAAGCATGTAACTTGAACCATGTCATAATGTCTAGAGAAATCCCCAAGATAGCTGAAGTTGACATTGAACGATTGTAGGCCAAACTGCTATCTATGTACCCTGATTACTGCAGAAAGAAGAAAAGAAAGTAAACACTGTTAGAACATCACCAAATAGATTTACTTAGGCTTACACCATAACTCCCAAGTTCATATCTGAAGTGTTTTTGTAGTCATGCCTTCCAAACACAAGCAGGATTTATAATGTAATCATTCAACTACCTTATTCATGTAAAATAATGTATGTTCCATAACCCTATTAAACCTTTTCCTATCTCTCCAGTTCCACTCATTACTAAGGAAGTGCAAACATTTCATTGTGAAGTTTCCTGCCCAATAATTTATTAGCAGATTTTGTTTGATATTGCTTCAAGTAGCACGGAGAAAAGGTGAGGGGTGGGGAACAGCATTCAATCAGGCTATAATTACAAAAGCTCTTTGCATTCTTTTTTAAGTTCCATTTTCTGGACATGATTATTTGAAAGACTATACCCCTGATTCCTGTCAGACTATAAGCAACACAAAACAGCTAATAAAATGAATATATCATTCATTCCATTTGCCTTTAGGCCATAGCTGAGGAACAGGTTTGACCTTTCAAAGTTCCCTTTCATCAGTATGATATTGTACACACCCATCCATCCTTCTCTTGGCTGTACCACCCCAACATTTTTTTTTAGTGTTTAGAAATTTCTTCTAAGTCTGTACAGTGGGAACATAAATGTCCAAGATAACCGAGTACTTGAGAACTATTTTACCTGAGTAACACTCATAACTCTCAACTGTACAGATTTTCACAGAATGTCCAGAATTTGGCTTCATATTTTTGGGCTGTTTTTCATAAAGTTTTGTTTTCTGGCAAATTAGTGTTAAAGCATTAAATACTGAAGTTAGAAAATAATGACGGACATTTGAGTTTCAGACTTCATTTCCTTCACAACATTTATGCTAATGCAAAAGCTGTTACTCTATCAACTTTGTACATTTGTAAGAGCACTATTTAAAAATTGTTCCTATTTTGGGGCCTTTCTCTCACTTTTATTTATGGCTTTGTCCAGATTTCTTGCTCTAAGAGGTTGAGAGGTGTGGTGACACTAGATCCATATTTCTGATGCTTTGGTCGTACAGCTGAAGCTCAAGACCAGTGTTTCAGTTCCTAAAGCAGTGACCAGAAATAATCTTAAAGGATAAAATATAGTTCACGTAGCATAAACGTACTAATTCTACAAGACTTGTGCAAAACAGAAATCATCTTGCACTCATTCACTGATTACATTAGCCTTGAATTAGATATTTCGCAAATTATAATTCAGAGGCATGGCAACATTTTTTTTTGTTTTCTTTAGACCTTTTTTCATTGTCAGCTTGCCTTCACTTCTGGCATCTCATATTTGCATTTTTTTAATAAAAGGGTTTAGCAAAGCTATACTTATTATTGTTTGACATATTGTATTAGTATAACACAAGAGCAGTGCCCTACTGGAAGTTTAAGGTTCGACAGTTTGAGTCTTGAAATTACAGAAAAAAAGGTGTTATTCAGTAACTGTAAGAAAAAATTTAAAAGTCTTTGTTATACATTAAAATAAGTAATTTGCAGGCAGGTGTCTACCTGTACCCATCCCCACACCCTTACTATTTATGTACACTAGATTTGAGGTTTCTGTACCTCAGAGAAAATGAAATTCTCTAAGCTACTGCATTTTTAGACTTAGTATCCAGGGGATTCAATAAGCTCATGTAAGCTTAGTGTGAAGCCTACACTGAGATTACATGTTTGCAATATGAGCAGCAGCACTAATTGTATATGCATGCTGCGTATCTAGCTTAAATGTAAACAAGTGCGGTTTTATGGCTAGCAACAGTGTTGCAGCCAGGAAACCCCATTAAGCAACATGAACACATGCAGCTATGTAAACCTGTTTATCTATGGGCAAACTAGTTCTGTGGAATTGCGTGGGAAGCCACAATGACCACCAGGGTTTTTAATAAAGCAATCTATATAATTCTAACACATTATATGAAAGTGTATACACTACAAAGTCGTGTGCAAACCTGTTTCTGGCACACTGAATACAATTTTTGTAACAGATCAGCAAGGGTCCATAGATTGCATTAGAAATAATTATTCAGGGGAAGTGTGTGTATTGAAAAGTGACACACAGATTAAATGTATGAATGAACACAGGAGAAAAGTACAGGTCAAATGTGATAATGCACACCAGATTATGTCAATGTACATAAACCACAAAGAAAAGACAGTTGTAGCATGAACAGTAGTCACATATGTACATAATACATTATGTACTGCTGTGTACATCTCCTGAGTGGGTATAGTCATATCATCATACAGTTATTGTATATTATGTGACGGTCACACAAGATGACATGTCAGCGGAGAGTATTCTTGGTGATATGAGGATCCTGACATGAGCAATGGAGAGGACATTTATCAAGGACAATATATACAATATGGGGTAGCTGCATATTGTCAAAATGTGCAAAATGAGTTGCCTGTATATGAATGTGATGTCAACATAGGTCTCAACCAAACAGGATGCAGTAAAAGGCTCATGGACAACAGTAGACAGAAGCATGCGCAGTCATGGACAATATCAGATTAATACCACCATTAACCCCATGCCTTTGACATAACATATGTGATTGTGAATGATTATAGATGGTTCTCCAAGAAAATACTTGTACAGTTATCATGATTTGTCAGCAATCTATAAGGAGAATCAAACACATCTTCCTCAAAATTTAACATCTGCCGGAGGTGTTAAGAGGGACACCGTTACACCCATATCTGAAACTACGAGCAATCCTGGCTAGCTGACAGGTGTGCATTCCATATATCTGGCACAATCCAGCCTGTCATGAATGTAACCCATGCCATCAATGCTGTTAATCAGGTATGTATTTACTGTGTGCATCACTAGAACACGTGTCACACATGCATCTTGTATAATACCTTAATGGGGGTTCTATGCTAACAAGTACTATTGTTTATGCAACAAAAATAATACTTAGGTATGGCCAAAAACATGTGTGGGAGCTCACTGTGGCAAATGTGGTGCACTTGAGTAAATCATCCTTGGAAGATGTGTTTGGAGGAACTTGAAAAAGGGTGAATTGTGCTCAGTTACTGGTGTGATGATAGTTGGGAATTATGGAACTATAATCCCTTTGATGTGGATGCCCCACATGTACTTGGAAGTTTTGTTACATACATTGGAGTAGTCATCAATGTGGACACATGCTGGTGGATGTCTGCATATCATCTAATTGAGTACACAGGTCAGATACCACTTGGTCTGCTCATAGAAGTCTGCTGTCTATATTATAAATAATTTGTGCATTTGCTTTTATAATGTAACTGACTCTCCCATGATTTTTTGTTCATCTCCTATGTTTCCATAGCTGTGGCAGCAATGCTTTGTGTGTGTGGATACTGTTTGTATTATACCAGTACCACACTTGGATTTAATGATTGTCCACAGACTGCAGTCCTCCACAATGCTGGTTGGACAAAGGATGTGTAAGTCAGTCTTAATGTCTGAAACTTAAATAATGAACAGGAAAAGACCTAGCACAGAGCCCTGATGTATGGACCTGATCACTGAACTCTAGATATAGGTCACATCACACATTTCAACATATTTATCTGACACATATGTGATCCAATGGTCTACCCACTTGGTATTGTAGGTGTTTATGGCTGCTTGTGACCGTTTCTCAGTACTACTTCAGTGTGTATTTGTGTCAAATGGATTGGTCAGATCAAGTTACACGGGATGACAGTGCTGTCATCATGAATGCCATTGTTGACCTTCTTGAGGGCATTAAACAGAAGTAACAGACATGATGTAGCCTGAGCAAATCGCACGTATTTGGTACACAGTTGAGATATTACCTGTGTCCTTTTGGAGAAGGTCCATGATGGTTTGTTGGTTTACCTCACAGATAAGGAGAGTCAGGATGGGTCTATACATGCATGCATCAGGTGATGTCCCCCTCTCCCCATCAGAACGATGCATGTAGATGTACACCCTTCTACAGAAACATAGGCTGTCTGGAAGTAGTGTGAAATTTGGATCCAACTGTCTGGTAGGTCCATGTTTTGATTCATGCTATAGGCAACCTGTGTTGTTGTCAGGGTCCATTAATTATGTGTTATTAGTCATAGATAAGGCACAGATGAACTGCCCTCCTTAGAATAAAAATGAGTAACGTTTGCATATATAATTTCACTGATGGCCAGGGGGGACATAGGGATGATGTGTGAGGCAAAATGTTAGCTAGTGGATTGTCTATTTCCTTTGGCTGGGTATGTCTGCTGGCATGCACACACAGATATGTGCTTGGTTGAGTATTCCCTTTAACATTTCACATTTATTGGAATAAATGATTTGTGAAAAGACCTCCAAATACAACCCTGGTCATTCATCACATTCAGCACACTGGTACTATGCACACAGTTGTGCAAACTGTAACAATGAATAAAAACAAATGAAGAAAGACACTCGGACCACAAAATCAATCTTGTAAGCGCTTTTGTTTACTCCATAGGCAAACTTTATCAGACAATGTATTAACAATTACAAATCCTTTTATAGGGACCCTTGAATGACATCACCATAAAATTAAATGGACAGAACATTTAATGCAGTAAATAAGCAATACGTATATACACTCAAAAGCTTATTTAAAAGTATTTACATATACATATATAAGAACAACAAACTGCCACTATCTCATCAGTGCCTTCATTTTTAAAATGCTACCAATAGAGATAGAATCATTCAAGCCAGGATAAACCATGGCATTCAATTTTAGCTGCCACATTAGTTCCTTTTCTTCCAATTTAAGTGGAAAAGGCCCACCCCTAACATTTTCATGAACTTTATCAATAACCATAAATTCAAACCTATGGTTAGGATGTGTAGTATTGTGTTTAGCTAAAGCATTGTTTAAGTTGGACTTCTCAATCGCATACAGATGTTCATAAATTCTGTTCCTAAGGAGCCTCTCAGTTTTACCCATATAAAAGGCATTACATGAGGTACAAACGCTGAGGTAAACAACTCCTTTGGAATTACAATTGAACTTACCCTTTATCTTATATTCCATACCCTGGATGCAAAAAGATTTACCTATTTTTGTATATTTGCACCACTTACAGGATTCACACTTAAACATACCATTGCAAGGTGAATATAAGTTTGCAAGCTGGTTCTCTAAAAGGCATTTAATATTTCTACCTCTTCTAAAAGTCACCTTAGGACAATCCCCAATAGATTTATAAATGGTGTAATCTTCCATTAGGAAGCACCAATTCTTATATAAAATAGATCTAACAATAGGGGCGTCCAAGGAAAATGTTGTCATAAAGCTCAATTTCCCATCATTTGTTTGCAGGGAATGATTATTATTATTGTTATTAACATTAATTCCAACACTGGAAAAACTGTTTATTTCAACGGGGTCACTCGATGTCTGGATTCCAAAATCCATGTTGGAATAATCTAACCCCAAATCCAAACCTGATGTTTCACTCAAACCTGTCGCATTCAAAAGTGGGATAAACCAACCATTCAGCCTTTTCCGACGAACCTCCTCTATTAATTCATCCTACCATACCCTAGGATACCCACGTTTCAAGAACATTTCTTTAAATGTATCACGTTCCTCTAAAAAATCAGGTTCATGGGAAACCATTCTTGCCGCCCGAACTAATTGCCCTTTAATAACTGCCCTTTTCTGGGGTTTGGGGTGGCAGCTAGTAAAATGAAGGAATGTGTTAGAATATGTGGGTTTCCTATAAATACGTGAAATGAACCTTTGATTAGGAATATCCTTAATTAAGCTAACATCCAAATAGGATATTCTTTCAGTTTGAAATTCCCAGGTAAATTTCAGAAATTCAGTGTATTTGGTTATATCCTGGATGAACAAATCAGCTGAAAGTTGGTCTCCTTTCCAAAGAATAAAAATATCATCGAAGAAGCATGTGTACCAAACTGCCTTCTGTTGGAATTCCACATTTTTAAATAAAAATTGTTTCTCCCAAAACGCCATAACCGTATTGGCAAAGGTGCCCCCACATGGGGAACCCATGGCTACACCCGTTTTTTGGAGGTAAAACTCTTGATTAAATATAAAGTAATTATTCTTAAGCACCAATTCTAATAGGTATAGAATCAAATCAATACTAGCGCCATCAACATGCTTCTCCAGCAAAAAATCTCTCACCCATTCACACCCGATATTATGGGGTATCACAGTATATAAGTCACGTACATCTATCGTGAGAAAGTTGTATTCTTCAGAAAAGGTGAGATTATTGATGTTTTCCAAAAAGGCCCAGGAATCCCTACATATCTGTGATTCATTACTAATGGCCATTTTCAATTTGCTATCAATAAATTTAGCACAACCATAAGTTATGGACTGCCTACCGTCAACAATAGGACGGAAGGGAGGATTGCTGAGATCCTTGCGTATTTTAGGCAGTCCAAAAATCACAGGGGTCATTGGGTAGCTGATACAAACTGTAACAATCACCAAACACAAAAATGACCAGAACTTCTATGAGAGGTTCATCATATCCTTTTAATGAATGGATATATTAGTGTAAAAAATACACTAAAACAAAAAAACAAACTGGTTTTGGCCCATTGGCCTTCATTAGTGTGTTATATCACCAAGCTTTTTTTGACCACAATATATAATCAGTACACATCATTAGATCCACCCTTCTCATTAATTAATTAAATTATGTTTTAAAGGTCACAAAGCAGTCCCAATGCCAGTGATAAAGGCCACTGCAAATATGAAAAATAAATGCCAAAACCCAAATGTAATCCATGAAAAAGCAGGCAGAAATTCAAAGATAATATACCACAATAGGAACTTCATGATAAAAACAGTAAGTGATTTATTAGTAAGCGCTTTTGCAGTGTTGCACACTGCTTCATCAGATAAGGAATAAAAAAGAGCAAAGCTCTTTTTTATACTAGTAAAAAAGCAATTATCTACTCAAATCAAGTAAAATTCCCTCCAAAAACACCCCAATTAAAACATTAAAGCAACATTGCTCCTAAACAAAACACAGCATGCCTGCTAAAGTTTTCTTTGTCATTTCAATTTCCTGCTTTTTAATGCTGGTTTAAAGGGCACACAATCATTGAGGCCATGCTCCCTATGTGCACCCAGCCTCAAGATCCACTGCAATTCAACAGTTTCTGTTCGATTACGAAAATCACCCAACCTTCAACTCTCTACCAATAATTGTAGTACTTGAAAGATAAAAACATGTTCAGGTCCAGCCTCATTAGTATGTTTGGCCAATGCACTATAGTCCAACCCTTTTCTAGTACAATACATATGGTCCCTAATCCGTTCCCTCAATCGACGATTCACCTTGCCTACATAGAATCTAAAGCAGGTCGTGCAATGTTCCACATAGATAACATTCATACTATTGCAATCAGCAATATCTTTAAGTTGCAATAATCGTCCAGTGCCTGGATGCTTAAACAAATGTGATTCATCTATATGAATGCAAAAGATACATGTACATGTATTAGATTTTTGTGTGCCTGCTATAATCTCATGGCTTGCCTTGGCTGCCCTGGGGTAACAAAGATGTTGTTTAAGCTTAAGCAAGACCACAGGGATAGCTAAATCACACCTAGCCCTGCTTGTACATCGCCTTCTACTTTAGAGAAGTATGGTTTAGCCCTACCTTCTCTTTCTTGCAAGACTTACTGGGGCATCTTCAGTTTCAGCTTGATTATATCCTCTACTACTGAATTCAGTCTTCAATCGTTCCAGCCCACTCATAAGGTCCTTTTCTTTGCAAGACAAATGTGATACTCTCATAGCTTTTCCCTTAGCTACTGTATTAAAAACATGCTGGAGGTGCATGTTATTCCTGTGGTGGTATGCTGGTCGATAGCAATCCTTCCTATTCCTGTGGTGGTATGCTGGTCGATAGCAATCCTTCTTATACATCCTGGTTACAATCCCACCTGAAGGCTCCTTGACCACCTCAATGTCTGAAAAATGAATGCTCTCTTTGGAGCTCATCTTTGTGAATTTTAAAAAGTTGTTGCTAGTGTTCAAATGACAAAAATAAATTTCCAAAGTGGCTTCATCCCCCTGCCAAACAATGAAAAGGTCATCAACGGAACATCAATAAAAACATACTTGTGGATCCCCTATCACCAATATATGCTGATATGCCTACTCAGCCATCACTAAATTGGCATATGAATTGGTGCAGCAGGTAACCATTGCCACTCCAGCCATCTGCCAGTAACAGGTCTCACCAAACAAGAATATATTATGCTCTAACACTAGTTCAAGTAAAAGGCAGAGTAGATCTATCTGTCGGACTGTCAATTGGCTCTGTCTAATTAAATATGATTTAACCATCCTGATGCCTTCCTGATTAGGTATAGAGGTGAACAAAGATGCCACATCGAGTGTGACCAGGATGTCAATCACTTTACTGCTAGGGCCAGATTCCACTTGATGGAGATCACACAAAACGTGTTCTGCGTCTCACAGTACAGTAGGGCACTCATTCAAAGCAACCTTAAGTTGTCTATCCAAATAAATTGAAATAGGCTCAGTCTGCTACCCACTATCTGCCACAATAGATCTAAAAGTGGGGTACAAGGGATCCTTGTGGATCTTCGAGAGACCATGGAATAATGTGACCAAAGTGTCCTTTACTTTGAAATACTCAAATAACTCGTTAGTAATCAGACCAAACACATACATTCATATAAAGTGTTGTCTACATGGTCTTTTATAGTCCTCACTACATTCAACTCTACAACCTTATATACTCTCTCATCTTTTAACATTTACTGTTTACTACTAACATAATAATCTGCATTTAGAACTACCACAGGGCCCCCCCTTGTCGCTGGACAAATCACTACATCCAAATTATTCTGTAAATCATGCAAGGCCTGTTGCTCAGTCTGGGTCAAATTGTTCTTCATACATAGTGGTTCTTTCTCAAAACATTTATACAAATCAATCTCACATGTATTCAAAAAAACTTCAGCTGCTGAAGGCATATTCAGGACAAAAACACTTGTTTTTTTTAAAAACATTACTAACATCATGTTCATTGTCCCCAGAAGTTACTTTCAGAGAAATATTACGTATGAACATTCATAGTTCAAGTAAAATGTCACAGAGGTCCGTTTTCATTGTAGGTATAAAGCCTAAGCCTTTAGCTAGCAAAGACAACTCTGCCTCAGTTAGAGAATAACGGGAGATATTTCATACTAACCCATTTGTTTCAGGCCCCACATCTTTTTTATAGTCCTCATGTTGCCTGACAAAGGGGGCTCCTTCCTCTTCTGGCCCCCTCATTGCAAATCCAATTTATAAGGCTGTTGCTTCTGCTGTCGAAATGGTAATGGGAGCATGGGAAAAACCTGCTCTTTCTGTGGCTGAATGATTTTCCGCCTCACCACAGGTGCAGGCTCAGTTGGGGCCACAGATAAACAGGAACAGGCAGTTAATGAAGAGTCAGCCATCAGTGCAGAGTATGTAGAAGCAGCAGGTACTGGTGACATAACCTCATCTCGTGAATCCTGATTGGTTGGAACTTCTGAGTTCAAGCGCTGAGCGGTATGATCTTTCTCCTGCCTCTCATGTACCCTTGGCCAAGTAAATACATTGTTGTTAGAGAAGTCATGAACATCCCTTGCCACCTTCTTAAGTTTTTGCTGCAAGAGCCTTTTCTCATACATTTGTACCTTCTCAATCAGTTCATCCAGGTACAAGTCGGCATATTCTTCCCCCATAGCTGTCACTAAATCTCTCTGCTGATGATTGACATGCTCTTTCAATTCCACTTTCATAGGTAGGAAGAAATCTATGAGTAATTTAAGATGCGCTTAACTCGTATCTAAAATAATTCTCTGCCATTGTCCTAGCAAAGTGTCTTTCAAGTACTACAAGTATTGGTAGAGAGTTTAAGGTTGGATGATTTTGTTAATCAAACAGAAACGGTTGAATTGCAGTGGATCTTGATGTTGGGTGCACATAGAGAGCATGGCCTTAATGATTGTGTGCCTATTAAACCAGCATTAAAAAGCAGGAAATTGAAATGACGAAGAAATCTTTAGCAGGCATGCTGTGTTTTGTTTAGGAGCAATGTTGCTTTAATGTTTTAATTGGGGTGGTTTTGGAGGGAATTTTACTTGATTTAAGTGGATAATTGCTTTTGTACAAGTATATATAAGAACTTTGCTCATTTTTGTTCCATGTCTAATGAAGCAGTGTGCAACACTGCAATAGCGCTAACTAATAAATCACCTATTGTTTTTATCGTGAAGTTCCTATTGTGGTATATTATCTTTGAATTTCTGTCTGCTCTTCCATGGTTTACTTTTGGGTTTTGGTATTTCTGTTTTAAAGGTGCTCATTCAAACCAGGGGAAAAGACCCCTCCAAGTTTAATAATCCAAGTTATTTATTTTTTGTTCAAAATATCATGCCATCGAGCTTTGAAATTCTTGTTGTCTAAAACGTTATCAATAATGGTAAATTTGAAACATGGTGTGGGCTGTTTAATAGTGTGCTTGTGCAAAGCATTAGACTGACATTTATTTCTTATGTTGCTTATATGTTTAGATATACGAAATCTAAAGGGGTGATATGTCTGACCTATATAAAAAGCTGAACATGTGCATGTAACAAGATACATAACCCAATCCATGTTACAAGTGGCAAAAATATTGATATCAAAGATTTTGGGGGTATTTTTACTAGTAAATTCTTTTGTCTTGATATATTTACAGGAGGGGCAGTGACCACAAGGAACACAACCCAGCAAAACGCCCCCTTCCACTGTCCCATGAGATGTATTTTTATACTGTACTTTATGTTTATAATGATTAAAAAACCCACCCAGTGTCTTACCTCATCTAAATGAAAAAAGACATCTGGGACCCAAAATGCCTGATAGTCTCTCCTCAGCCATTAAGATGTGCCAAAGTTTCTGAATCAGGTCCATAAATCCAAAAGTATTGCGCCCATAAGTGGTGTTGAGTCTGATAGTGTTATTGTTCTTATTAATTTATTGCTGGTATTGTAACAAATCTGACCTATTGTAGGTTTGAACTTGACTGCTGGTTTGAATAACTTGAGATTTACAGTATCCTCTATTACAAAATCTAGTAAAAAGATTTTCTTGTTGTGCTGAAAAGGTATCCTCAGCAGAACAAATCCTCCAAATCCTTGCAAATTGAGATTTGGAGATATTACGTATAATGTGCCTTGGGTGACAACTTGATGCATGTAATAAGGTGTTGAAACCTAGATATTTTTAAATACATTACTAACTAGGGTCCCATGCTGCTGGCAGCTTATTTGGACATCTAAAAATGAGATGCAATTAATATTGGGATGTACTGTGAACCAAATCCTTGACTTATTTCATTCCAATACTCAAGGAATTCCCTGAGATAGTCAACATCTGACCTCCATATCAACCAGCAATCATCAAGATATCTTCTCCAAATGTCAATTTCATCTAGAAATAAGTTATGATTATAATCATAAACAATTTGTTCCAAATAGCCCATAAATAAGTCAGCATATATTGATGCAAAAGATGCACTCATAGCTGTACCTTTTAACTGTTAAAAACATTTGCCATTGAAATAAAATACATTTTTGGTCAGGACATGTTCCATTAAACAAATAAGAATGGTATTGAAACCAGGACTGTAGAAAGGAATACGATCAAGCCAGTATTCCAATGCAGCTAAACCAGCCCAATGTGGTATACTAGTATACAATGACGTAACATCTAAAGTACACATAGTCCATCCAGGTTCAATCTGCATCTCAGAAATAATATTCAAAAATTGAGTAGTGTCCTGGTTTCTGGCTCTGACCCTTTTTAACAGTGGCTTAAGATAAGTGGTCAGAAAAGCAGATAATGGTTTAGTCAAGAAACCATTCCCTGACACAATGGGCCTAGCCGGTGGTTGATAAGGGTCTTTATGTATTTTGGAAAGTAAATATAACTGTTGTGGTAAGGGATCTGGAACAGTAAAATGGTATAAGGCTTGTTTACTAATTATAACTTCACTTAAAGCTAAATGTAAGAACCTATCAATCTCCTTTTTAAATGTAGGCGTAGGGTCACTATCCATATTAGTATAAAACCTACCATCCGAGAATTGTCTGTCTGCCTCTGCCGAATACATAGACCAATCCATGACAACTACAGCCCCTCCCTTGTCAGCAGAGATAATAACCAAGTTTTTTTTGTTAAGAAATTATCCAAAGCTTGAATTTCTTATACATTTAAATTGTTCAAAAATGACTTAGTATATGATCCAAGATCAAAATGTAGATCTCTGAGAACACATTGTTGAAAAATACCTACATGTTTATTAACAGGTCAATAAATGTAGATTTATAAAACCTGAAATCATGATGTGACTCAAGTACTCGTTCAGTATTATCAAAATATAATTTAAGATTTAACATTCTAAAAAAAGGGACAACATCATTTGCAAAAACATCTTCAGGTACCACAAAGCCAGGAACAAAATTAAGGCCTTTATTGAGCAGTTGTAATTCTACATCTGATAAAGTTACAGAGGAAATGTTGTGTATATTACAATTGCCCTCTAACAGGGCACCAGAAAGTGTAGCAATGTTTCTAATAAGGCAGCTTGGTTTATGCTTTCTGCCACCCCTTCTACTAACCCTAAAGTGTTAGATGCATTGTACTGCTCCTGCCCTGAAGAAATGGTTACATTATGTCTCTTATGGGCAGGTGGCTCCTGTTTATTATAATTTTCAGTAATATAAGAGGACAAATCCTCCCTAGAAGTGTCACTAACCAAACTGTTAACTGTTTTTTTTTTTCAAAATAGACTTCTGTCTTTTCCTTTTTATTCCAGTATTATTAGTGTCTTGTCTAGAAAACTTGACACTTTTCTGCTGATCAAAAGGCCTACCCAAAGTATAATCTTTCAAATCCCTGTTATATTTACACATTTTTCTCTCCCTAAGCTGTTTTTCAAAATCAAGTAAATCCTTAACTAGCTTTTCAATAGGCTGACCTTTCAATTGTTTAACTTCCTCACAAACCTCAGTGACATCTGGATATAGAATGAGCCAACCTACTTTAATAAAAAGAATGCAAAATCTCAACAAAACATATGGAAGCATATTGTTGTACCTCAGCCCATTCTGTTGTTAATGTCTCATCAGCCTGATCAACCAATGGTTGTATGTGAATACGCAAACCCCTAGGTGTAATGCTTTGAAGTTTATAGGCTTTAAATAGTTTTAAATGCCAAACTTTGATCTGAGATTTTTCATGGACTTTGTTAGTCTAGAAAAGAATTGAGTAAATTGTAATTCAAGATTTGGGTCATTAGACCTGCGAAGCTCAATATTTGTATCTAGCCCAAACACCTGAAGGTCGTCCTTATCTGCAGACAGACATTGTAAGAACACCATCAGATCCATAATGTAGAACAATATTAACAACCACAGACAAAGAAAAAAGCTAGGCAGATATTAGCCACCTAACCAATGAAGAATGATAAATATCGCTAGTATATATCCCCAAAAAGATTATGCAGATAATAACAGTCTAAATGTAGCATTAATCCAAAACATATGGGTCATAAATCATGAAAAAACAAAAATAGTGTTGTTTACCCATGCAACAAATATATAAATCGGCATAATGATGAGTCAGAAGTTATTATATTGTTGGGCTCAGTTCTAATATCAAATATACCTAAATAAGAAAATCCTGTGTTAATATTGAGACTAATATTGCACATATAGTAGAACAATCATAAATCGTTGTAAACACATTCCCCAATTTGTGGAAAGCCACATATTTACAATTTGTTTTTTTTGTTTTAGTGTATTTTTTGTACTAATATATACATTGATTAAAAGGATATGATGAACCTCTCATAGCACTGATGGCCATTTTTGTGTTTGGTGATTTGAGTATTTTGGGCCTTTGCACTTGCCGTACGTGTGGAAGTTCTAAGTGCAGACTGTACCAATGTCATGTACTTACATCAATTGTACAACGTATGCCTATATGTTTTTCATGGACAAGCTGTGTCGGAGCGGCCTGATGCTGTATCAGGGCACATTAGAGATCAGTGATTTGTGGCTCATGCAGAACATTTCCTGACACAAATGGTAATAATCACACAATGGTGCTGCTGACCACCTCAACAATCATTGGGTATAGCAACACAACTGCACATACAATGAATTCCACAAGGTTGCAATTGAATCAAAGCATGTCATACATTGGTTGTGTAGATCACAACATAATAATTTGTATGAGATGAGACTTATGTGACCACGTAATCAATATGAATTTATATTGATGTCTGTTGCAGAACATTTGATGATGGTATGTGATATATGCACACCTGTGCCATACTGCAAGTGTCAGTATGATAGTGGAATGTGAACTGTGTAGAAGGTTGATCTGCTCCACTACAACAGATAGCCTAATACACCAACGATATACATAAAAGTGCATCATACCATGTCAACAGTTCTCAGGAGGCATATTACTACAGCTGTTATAAAAGGAGCATGTAATGGCAGAAATGGCCATCAATACATTAGCTCACATCACAGATTGTAATACCTTCTTGTAGCCATACTGTGCATCCACACCTCAATATAGCATATATCAGTGACAGCAACATCGACGTATCAACTGTTCATAGGGGTGATAGGACATTATCAGGTTACTGGCCAACATCACATGAAATCCTAGCTATTATTATACCATGTAAAAACAAATCCCTATTTCTATATTATGGAAGATAGTAAGACTATTGTCCCTATGAATATATTTGTTGGGTTGTATTACAACCTGCCACTGTCCATATTGGACATGTGCACTACACCATGATAGAATTAGCAATCACACATGCAGTGGTCTGGAGATGGCTTGCAAAGGCTCATGGAAGAACTCTTCTTCATGACGTGTGTATACATATTTGACATGAGGAAATCCTCTACCTCTCTGCTGGAAGGATGTCATGTGGTCAGTGGAAAAAGGGGGATGGTTGATTCATGGGGCTACATGAAAGGTTCTCCAATGGTTATTGAAATGAAGAGCAATTCCAAAGATCATACAAAGACCATAATGTACCACCAACCGCACAGACACAGCAGTAGACTGGGTGTGATTTGAACATTCCACCTGCATAGGTATAGAATATGAGTGCCATGTAATTTCAGAGTAGCAACACCACATATACCTGACAGCAACACTGTCACATTGCATATGGAGTATAATAGCATCATTGTATGCTGATGAAAGCATGTGAGGAGTGTAGGACATGGATGACATCCCTATGTAAAATTGCCTCAAAAATTATAATTGTATGTATAGACACACAAGTTGCCTGCTGTCAGATTAGAACACCTACATGTGTAGGTAAAGTAGCTTGCAAACACAGTAATCAATGTTACTGCCACAGCACATGTTTGTCTTGAGTACTGTCAGAGTGCATGTTATACAAGATGACATAATCACTGTATGCTACAACAAGATGTTTGGAGGAGAGATTGACATAGCTGTGTACTCACATATCCTTCTAAAATTGTCACCATAGTGATTGTTGAATGTACACCAAGCTGACTGCAGTGAGAATAGAACCCCTACCTAACATTTTAGAAGTCATATTACTTAATGCATGTGCCACAGCACAAGTCTGATTTTATTGTGTCGGACAACACTTTCTAACTGATTACATCAGCCATGTCTGTAGAGAAGAGAATGGTAATAGCAGTATCTCACATGTTAGTGTAAAATGGTCTATTGAATTTCAAGCAAATGAACACAGACAAACACACAAATACAAACACACACACACACACACACACACACACACACACACATGGCCCACAGTAAGAATAGAATCCTTACCTATTTACAGTGCACAGTACTGAACACATGCACCGCAGCACAAGTCTGATATTTAGAGTGTCAGACAACATTTTAAAATTGGTGACATCAGCAGCGTCTGGAAAGAAAATAATGACAATAGTAGTGTCCAGCAAATAGATGTAAAATGGTCTCTTGAATGTCAACCGACTAAACAAATGCACACATCAGTTGATTACAGTGAAAACAGAACCCCTACTTAACTAAATACACTGACTAGAGAATGCAGCATTTAATGCAAGCACCCCAGCTCAAGTCAGACTGTTATACTCTTGGACAGCACATTATAATTGATGACATTATCAGTGCTGGTGAGAAAAATATGATAATTGCAGTGTCTCACATGCAGGTGTAAAATGGTCTCTTGAATGTTAAATAACTGAACAAACACACAAAAGGTAATTGCAGTAAGAACAGAACCTCTATCTAAGAACACTGACTAGAGATCTCAGGATTTAACATAAGTGCCACAGCACAAGTCTCACTTTTTGGTCACCAGAAAAAAACTTTATAAGTGATGGTATCAGCAGCATCTGGTGAGAAGAGGATGATAATAGCAGTTTCCCACATGCATTCATAAAATGATTTCTTGAATGTCAAGCAGCTGAGCAAACACACACACACACACACACACACACACACACACATGCACATACACGCAGACACACACACACACACACACACACACACACACACACACACACACACACACACACACACACACACACACACCAGTTGACTTTAGTGAGAACAGAACCCCTACCTAAATACACCAACTAGAAAACTCAGTATTTAGAGCAAGCACCCCAGCACAAGTCTGGCTTTTTGTGTGCTGGACAGCACTTTTTAAGTGATGTCATCAGCAGTGTCTGGTGAGAAGAGGATGATAATAGCAGTGTCTCACATACAGGGGTAAAATGTTGTCTTGAATGTCAACCAACTGAACAGATACACACATACCAGTTGACTGCAGTGAGAACAGAACAGCTACTTAAATAAATAAATGAATAAATAAATACACTGACAAGAGAACTTGGTACTTAATGCAAATGTCATGGAGCACCTCTGACTTACAATGATGCAGGGAAATTTATAGTGGATAACATCATCATTGAATGTTCAAGTGAAGATATTGTGAGGCCTAATTTAAATGGATGTGTAGACATGTACAGCTCTCAAAATATTGCTGTTTCCTGGGATTGTACTGATGACTGAAAAATGCACACTTTTGCTCTTCTGACTAGACAGATGCACAAATTGACTGCAGTGAGATTAGAGACCCTATCTGGGTACACCAGCTACAAAACTCAGTACTTAACACAAGCGCCACAGTACAAGTCTACCTTTTACACTGCTGTTGGACAATTTATAGTGGATGTCATCTTCACTGAATGTTTGACAGAATATGTTGGGATGCCTGTATGAAATAGATGACTAGTCTTATACAACTGTCAGGATATTAAAGTTGTGCATGTTACCAGATTGATGAGTGTGCAAAATGTAGCATTTGCAGTTATGTTTCCAATGTGCAAGTATTCTTTAAGAGACAGCTTTACAATCTGTATGTAAACAGCTGTCCATATTACTACAAGTACTGGAAGATATGAATGTGTATTGTCAGTATAAAGATGTACATGGCATATAAGAAAGCATTTTTTTAATTTATTTCTGTAGTGTAGTTGATATATTTGGGAAAAAGTACTGAGAGACCAAGTTTCAAGTGCATGAGTGCAGGTGGCGCATGACTACAATTTAAATATGTGTTCTTTCCTAAAAAAGTGCCTTCCTTTTGATTGTAATTTTACATGTACTTTCTTTGGATGAAGACTAAATGGGAAGTAAACATAAGTAATACATGCTAATGTGCATTTCGATAACGCACCACCAAGCAACTAGTTTGCATGATGGAAAGCAAAGTATTTGCTCATGCGAGATGCACATTTATGCTGCTTTCCCCATTTGCGAGTGAATAAGTGATGAGCAAATGCAAGTCTCTGTATCATTGATAAATATATGTATAAAAATGAAAAAAGGCAGTAATACAGGATAATCCACACACAGTTTTATTCATAGTAAGTGCTTTTGACTGGAAACACCAGCCTTCTTCAGACAAATGCCAATAAAGCACATATCCTATTTATACATAATTGAAAAATACAATTAACTATTTAACCAATCAATAAAATTATCACCAAATGCTTAAACAAACACATAAAGTCACCTATTAAAAGCCTTGGTGGTACAGAAGCATTCAAAAAAACTTGCCACCAATATTCTCTACTCTCTAAAATTATCTTCCATGGGCCCCCTTAGGACTAACTTTAACCTGCTCCAACACAATAAATAAAAAAAATGGTCATTAAATAGTTGTAAATGTCTATATAGGGCATTGGTTAGCTTACACTTAGAAATCTCATATAGATGTTCATATATATGTTGTTTTAATTTCCTTTCTGTCTTACCTGTATAGTAAGCAGAACAATTTGAACATTTAGCAGCATAAACAACCCCATTGGACCCAAAGTTAATGTTCCCATGAATAGTAATAATCTTTTCACCTAATTGAATGTTTTCTTTTTCTAAAATGTTACAGAAATAATGGCACAACCCACGTTTTCTCATCTTCCCTATACTTTTTGCCTTGCCTTCCCACCTTCAGGTTCCCTAGTGAAACAGTTACCTTTTTATAGTGCAGATTCAAGAATGTGAGCATGGTGAAGCTGTAAATAAAGTGTGAACTCATTCAAATTGTTGAATCCCAAACTTTTGGCTCCATGTAGTGGGAGTAGACATAGTGCAGACTCTTCCTCTGCATTAGTTACTAATGGATTGCAACTGTGAATGATTATTGGTAGGTAAAAGGAAAACACAACAGCAGTTCAGACTCCCTTACCTGCAGTGGGTGTGTCACCCAGATTATACTTGCAAAGTGTAGAAGTAAGTGTATTATGGTTTTAAATGGAAGTTAACTGCACACATTTCTGAGTTTCTGTTCACTAATATCCAAATTCCTCAGCCATTGTTGAAAACTGTGTATTATTGTCATTTAATGTTCTCATACATTTAAAAGGCATTGATACAAAATGCCTTACAGACTGCATGTCTGAGATTACTGCTCAGATAAGAGAAGAATGAGCACAATACAAAGAGAAGACAGAGCTACATTAGTGCAAACAATACTCATAAACCATTTGTCATTGCACTAAATATGTAATTAACATTTGCACAAACGACTGAGAGTGTATAAGTGTTATGTCTTGTTAATACTGTGGATGAGATGAGTCTTGCTTGCATGCACAATGATTTGCATTCCTGCTGCAAAGCTGTTTCGGTGGCAAAGAGAAATAACAGGCTCTTACTGTGTTTTCTAGTTTCAGTAGTCTGACAGTTTGAATCCAGAATTGTATGGAAACCTGCAGTGTGTGTTAAAATGTATTTTGCAATTTGTTTTACTTTTTTATAGTATTAGTACTTGCATGGTGTGTGGCTTAGAGCAAACATGATAAAATGGATAAATACATTCACAGTTAATGTTAATTTACTTGTATGATAAAAACTGTATAAATTACAGCTTTGAATCAAGTGTGGGTATAGCACACTTGGTAAATACAATAAACCACACAGTGTATAGTATCTGTAGATCATAGATCAGGTCCTGCATTTATCTTTTAATATTAAATGTTAATGCATGTACAGCTCTGCTCATTACCTTTGCACATTGTTTACCTTCTTGCAAACACAGTCTAATGGCCCACATGAGAAGCAGACATTCTCACTTTCAAAAAGGATAGCTTGCTACCTGTAGACAGGAAGCAGACAGTAGTCAGTTTCAAAATGGATACATTGTTGTATCTTTTGTTTACCTTCACACAAACCCAGTAACCGAGCATTGCTTGAGAGTCTGCAACCTCCCACAATACCTGACGATCCAGAACATCTGCAGGCAGGAACCAGACAGCAGACAATTTCAAACCGGATACATTGTATCATTTATAGTTTGTCACAGGTCAAACACACTAAGATGCATTGCATGGTGGTCAGCACACATACAGAGTGATGAATTTTAAAATATACAGATTCTGCCTAGTTGTTCTTGTGACAGCAGTTGTAAGCTAAATTGGCTCTTAACCTGCTAAGGCTAAACTTTTCTTTGTACAATTACAGAGCCAGAGTTCTAATGTAGTACCATCTCAGTTTTAGTAATGCTTGTCCACTCAATTGTATAAAATGTAAAACAATGTAAACATAATTATTAATAGCAATAATTATGTATAGCACTGGATGGAGCTCATATGAATTAATGTATGACATAGGGTATATTGAGAAATATGTTTCTGCAATTATAATTGTCTTTTCTGGCCTTGGATGAACTTCAGACTTAAATGATACGCATACACACATAAATGTATAAACCAAACCATCACACACATACATGGTTAACCCCTCACTTTGTCATGTGTATTTATATATAATTAATGGTCATACCTGACAAGCAATTTTTCTGTGGCAAGGATGAAAAATCACCTATATAGAAAAACATGTTTTGCATATGTTGCATCGATTTGAAATCCAGATTGTACAAATTAATTATATCAGTGTGTAAAGCCACACAATAAATGTGTCAGGTCATAAAATGTATACCCCCAATACTTGTCTGCAAAGTTAAATCAACTAACAGGTACAGCAGCAGCACCCAAACCAAAAGATAATGCCAACTGTCACATTACCCTTCTCAGTTAATAAACTGCCATTCTCTGTGTTCGTCACTGTTGCTCTCTACTTACCATCATGCAATTTGGGTTAGCAGGGTTGACCAGGTTTGTACACTAGCATTAAATGCAATAATACCTATTGGTGGGAAAACACTGTCAACTGTTGCTGTTTGCCCAGAGTGGACATATCTGGAGCTAGAAGTGAAAAGTTCCAAATTTAGGGCTCAAAGGTGGGGTATAGAGGAGACCAACATTTTTTTATTGGACTCCTTGTAAAGTGCCACAGCCAAAGGCTTCTGCAGGAGGGAAATATTTTGGGTCTCAGTACAAATCTGAGGCTTGGAATAGTATGGCCAAGCCTGTCTTCCATGTGACTTTTTCCACACACTGAAGAGCGATGCAGACACCACTTTAATGACCTCAAAATGTATAAGCAGGATACTCTCAACCAGTGGCTGGATAGGTTTAGGGCTGCTGACATCCTACATTTGTGTAAGTATACAGATAGGGATAATTTATATTATATAGAAAGCAGTACATAGGCAAGACTGGTAGGCATAATGCTCTTCTCTTCGCTCATCTTCAATCTACAGGCAACCAGGAGATAGCAGCAAACAGGGAAGCCCATGCTGATCATTTAGAAAGACATAGTGAAGCAAGGAGAATGTGTGCAGCACATCATAAGTATTGTTTTATCTAAAGTATTGCTCTTCTATAACAGTAGTAGCAAATTAAGCAAGCATATCTTAACTGTTAAATCAAGCATGCATGCTTCAGTCTGTAGCACAAGCGAACTGTAGGAGTCAATTGCAATAGTAAATTCAGATGTTGTGGGTTCAAATCCCACAAGTAACAAATATATAATAAAATCATTAAAAAATATTACATAATAATTTCAAGAAAATTGGCATACATGTCATGCTGTTAACTTAATCTGTATTATTTCATCAAGCATATGTGTAATATATGCATATTGTATGGATTACTTGGAGCAATCATCAGTTATAGTTTGTAGTTGTTAAAAAGAATATTTAAATGTAAAAGTAGAAATAAATTATTTCTATTGTATTCATTTATTGTATATTACATATGATGGCACTAATTATCTATTTTTTTTCCTCTTACCCTAACGCCTATCTTTATTTTTTTTATTTTATATGTGTGGTCACAGCATTTTGAAATCTTCAGTTTCTGATAACTCACAAAATGTTTTACAGCACAGGAAGGTAGACCAACCAATGTGGCTTAGCCTGCTCTAACTCTACTATCCCCTTCACTGATGCCCAGCACATCTAGGCCCCAACTTGGCAGTACTGCCTCTGCTGCACCTGCACTACCTGGACCCTCCACATCAGGTAGCAGTACCCCAGCAGCTTGTGCAGTGGTACCCTTTGGTAGTATCTGATGGAGGTGGGGATTTTGTCACCCACCAGGAGATGCTTGGCATGATAAGTGAGGTTTTGGAGGCATTGGTGCACATGTTCACCAAATCGAAAGGATGCTCTCTGTAATAGTGCAAAAACAAAGACATCAAGCACTCCAACAGCCAGTGGAGTAAAGGGACAGTGATGACAGTTCTTCAGGGGAGAACTAGATTCTCACTCATGCACGGGCATCCAATGTCTCCTTCCTTTCCCCAATCATGGTGTCCCCCAACCTGTTGTGTCCCTCAACATCCCTGTATCTTGTCTAGTTTGTCCTGTTTTTTTGCATCCAGTACCTTACCTAACCTACTTACCTGATCTTGACATACCTATATCCCTTACTCAACATTCCTCTCTTACACAAGTAAAAACACAAAAAATAGGCACCTGTCCCCCCCCAAAAAAAAACTGTATAGCATCCCATACATAGCTCTCCACTTCACATATGTGTCTTCTTGACATACTTGATTCAGTCCAATTGGCTAAACAACATGATTTTGTTGTTGTCACCCATCTTTGCTGTCGAGCTGACAGTCCAAAATTAGCCAATATTCTATACATATTCATATTACACTGTTGAAGAAGTGGATAGCTATGATTTGTTCCTACCACCCTGCTGCATATTCTTATATTGCTTACCCTTTGTTCTTCCCCTGCTTGCTCCCCATTTCACCACTATCTTATCTACCCCATTTTAACACCTTTAATCCAGTCAAAAAATAGAATCACATACCACACACTTAAATAATAAATCCCCAATGAAGTCCATCACATTTGGGCCTGCTTATTTGCATGGAGTTTCACATCACACACCAATGCCAAGTGACAGAGAATGGCTCTTCACATCCAGTGGCATATTCCATGGCATAATTCCACTCAATCCTACTTAAACCTGCTGTGGTAAGGAAACCCACTAGTAAAGTAGAGGCACTTAGATTAAAATTTTCATTTAAGAAACTATTTATTTAGTCTGATGACTGCATCATTATGTAACTCCATCTGTGCATTATTGACATAAATCACTAGAGTACTATTTGCTTTTATACAGTATGTTGCTGTACTCATTCCCTCTCAAATTTCAAATAATTATCACATGTAATTATTTAATTACATCATTAATAGTACTATCCAAAATGCTGACTGACACACCTCGGCACTTAGCATTTTTGTGTGTAAGAAAGCAAATCAATAGAAATCTCATAATTTTATCAGTGAAACAGAGGCCCATGTTTGCTCATCACTTAACTACTTGCAAACGAGAATAACTCTTTTTTTTAAAGTTCTGCAATTTATGACACAACATTACTGGTATGATCTATATGTGATCACCATAGTATCTCTTAGATGTGCTACCATAGCTAGTATGAATAAGTACTTCTCAAGTTCAAGTTGGAGTCCTTAAATGTGTTGCTGCAAGGTGGTTCACTATTGAAAGTGCTCATTAGCATGTACTACTTATATTTACTGACCAGTTAGTCTTCATCTCATTAAAGCACATGTAGAAACACAACCAAAAGGAAGGCATTTATAAAGTGTCGTTTGACACTCAAAAGGTCAAAGTTGTCCTGTGGCACTTGTACTAAATATTTATCTTCGGTGTATTTAGTTAGGTAGCAGTTCTGTTCTCACTGCAGCCAACTGGTGTATGTGTGTGCATTTGTTCAGTTGGTTGACATTTAAAAGACTATTTTGCATCTTAATGTGGGACAATGCTATTACCATCCACTTCTCACCAGACACTGCTGATATCATCACTTATGAAGTGTTGTCTGAACAATATGTGAGTCCACAGCTATGTCAAACCCTAACATCTCATTCTAGTGTACAGTGATGATGTCATCCTGTATAACATGCACTCTGACAGTACTGACAACAAACCTCTGCTGTGGCACTAATATTAACTACTGTGTTTGTAAGCTTCTTTACCTACACATACAGGGGGTTCTAATCTGAGAGCAGGCAGCTTGTGTGACTGTACAAACACCTTTCACTTTTGAGACAGTTTTACACAAGGAGGTGACTCCACATCCATATCCTAGACTCCTCACAACATGTTTTCCTCAGCATACAATGAAGCTATCATACTCCATAAAGTGCAATGTGGTAGTGTTACACTCAGATATATGTGATGTTTCTACTGTGACATTGCATTGCATTCATCTTCTATACCTACACAGGTGTAAGGTTCAAATCAGGCCCAGTCTACTGCTGTGTATGTGTTTGGGGGTACATTATGTTTATTGTATGATCTTTGGAATCTCTCTTCATTTTACTACCACTCTGGGAACATTTCACATTGCTCCATGCATCCACCATCCTCCTTTTTCCTCTGGCCACACGACATCCTTCCTAAAGAGGAGTGGAAGATGTCATCATGTCACATATGTATACACAACAAATATGCACATACGCACAATAGTCTACTATCTCCCATTATATAGATGTAGGGATTTTTTCCCTGGTATAATAATGGCTAGGATTGCATGTGTTGTTGGTCATTAGCCTAATAATGTTCTATGACCTTATGAACAGTTAACATATCAATGCTGCAGTCACGTAAATGTGCTATACTCTCGAGTGGATATACAGTATGACTAAAAGAGGGTCATATAATCTGTGATGTAAGCTAATGTATTGATGCCCATTGCTGCCATTGCAGTTCATGCTTCTTCTACAACAGCTGTAGTAATATGGCTCCTGAGAACTGTTGACATGGTATGGTACACTTGTATGTGTATTGCTGGCTATTAGGACATGTGTTGTAGTGGAGCAGATCAACCTTCTACACAGTTCACATTCCCCCATCACAGTGACACTTGCAGAATGGCACATGTGTGCGTGTGTCTACATACCATCATTAAATGTTCTGTGACAGATATCAGTATTAATTCATATTGATTACATGGTCACATAAGTCTTATCTTATACACATGTTATGTTGCAATCTACACAAGCAATGTACCACACGTTTTGATGCAATTGCAACCTGGTCAAATTCATTGTATGTGCAGTTGTGTTGCTATACCCAAAGATTATTGAGGTGATCAGTAGTACCATTGTGTGACTATTAGCATTTCTGTCAAAAACTGTTCTGAATCAGACACATCAACTGATCTGTATTTGTCCTCATATGACATCAGGCCACTCAAACACAGCTTGCTTATGAAACCCATATAGGCATATGCTGTGCAAGTGATGTTAAGTGATATTGGTACAGTTGTATGACTGTGTGCATATTAATAGTGTGTGGAATTTGATGAATGACCAAGCTTGTATTTGGAGGTCTTTTCACAAATCATTTATTCCAATAAATGTGAAATGTTAAGGGGAATACACAACTAAGCACAGATATGTATGGGGATGCCACCAGACATTCTCATCTGGAGAAAATAGAAAATCTGCTAACTGACAATTTGTCTAACATGTCACCCCCCCCCACCCCGTTGCCACTGACCACCAGCCAAAGTATACATGCAAACATTACTTCACTATTATTCTAAGGAGGGCAGCTGATCTGTGCACTCTCTATGGCTAATAATACAGACTCAGTGGGCCCTGACAACATCACAGGTTGTCTGTAGGGTGACTCAAAACATGACCTACCAAAGTTGGATCCATACTTCAACACAGTCTCCAGACAGCCTATATTCCCATATAAGGGTGTATATCAATATGCATCCTTCTCACTGGGGGTGATCACCCCTGATACATGTAGTTATGAACTCATCCTGACTCTCCTCATCTGTGAGGTAGACCAATGAGTCATCATGGACACAGGTAATACTCCGACTGTGTACTAAACCCATATTCAATTTGTTAAGGCTACATAATGTCTGTTTCATCTGTTTGCTGTCTTCAAGATGGTTACCAAGGGCATGCAAGATGACAACACTATCATACTGCATAACTTGAACTGGTCAAGGCATTTGACACAAATCCACAGTCAGGTATTATAGAGAAACTATCTCAAGTGGCGATAAACACCAACGTCACCAAGTGGGTAGATGACCTGATCACATAAGTGACAGATAAATATGTTGCAATATGTGAAATCACCCTATCTAGAGTTCAGTGACCAAGTCTGTACCTCAGCGATCAGCACTAGGCCATTTACTGTTCATTATTTAAATCTCAGACATGAAAACTGACTTACACATACTTTCTCCAGCCAGCTTTGTGGACGACTGCAAAAAAATGAGTTGGTGCATTGATTTGCTATTCTGATGAAGTTTCACATTTGAAATGGAAGCACTCAATTAAATTAGCATTTTTATCTTGATTTGGGTGAGACTCTTCTTGGATTGTCATACAGTGTCTCTTCCAGTGTGCATTTTCAGTGGTGTGCCCTGTTTGTTTTTAGTTTTATACAGCTTAATTGGTTACTGTTTAGTATTTCCACTATGTCATCTCTGGACACCATATTTCTGCAATGTGAGGGACTTGGTTTATGCTGAACCCAACTTCATTTGACTATGGGTGAACTTGCAGCTTTATTGCAACAGTTTTCATAACAGCTTTCTCAAGTTAACCACTGTTTTTGATCTGAGGTCTCTGGAATACAGGGTTTAGAGACTGACTGTTCAGAGAATATACACCATGCCAAAGCAAGGGTTTTTGGAACACAGGAAGAGTCAGTTATCACATCAGCCCTACGTTCTAATACAGGTATGGAAGTTTTATGTGATTCTAATAGCCATATGAATGGTAGGATGACCAAGTCACCATCAGATGGGAGGTACAGAAACCCTGCCAATGTTACTGAAGGGTTTAATAAGAACATTTAATTTCCTGTAAACTGTGCCATTCCCACCTACAATTTGGAAACACAACTGAAGCAAATGGAAAGGTTGGTTACTAAGTTTAGAAAGCTTCAAGTAGAAAATTATTCAGAATATTGTTATGGGGAAAGTTCCTAAGGGGTTGCTTTGCTGGAAATACCTGGCAGGGTTAGTTAATGGTTCAGACTTGCATAAAGAGCTACTAGCGTTGTTTGACTGGCATTGGTGTGAACTCATGGAAGTTCTTATTAAGCATGATCTTAGATCAATGGACAATATTTCTCTCCTCTTCTTCTCTTTTGGCTGTTCCCGTTTGGAGTCGCCACAGTGGATCATCTGTTTCCATTTCTTCCTGTCCTCTCCATATTGCTCTGTCACACCAGCCACTGGCATGTCCTCTCTCACCAAGTCCATAAACCTTATCTTAGGCCTTCCTCTTTTCCTCTTACCTGGCAGCTCCATCCTTAGCATCCTTTTCCCAATATACCTATCATCCCTCCTCAGCACATGTCCAAACCAATGCAATCTTACCTCTCTGACTTTGTCTCCAAACCGTCCAACCTGAGCTGACCCTCTAATATTCTGATTCCTAATCCTGTCCATCCTTGTCACACCCAGTGCAAATCTTAACATCTTTAACTCTGCCACTTCCAGCCCTGACTCCTGCCTTTTTGTCAATGCCACCGTCTCCAACCCATACAACATAGCTAGTCTCACTACCCTCTTGCAGACTTTCCCTTTCACTCTTACTGGTACCCATCTGTCACAAATCACTCCTGATACTCTTCTCCACCCATTCCACACTGCCTGTACTCTCTTCTTCACCTCTCTTCTATACTCACTATTACTCTGAACTGTTGATCAAACTCATCCACCTTCATCAACTCTACTCCCTGCATCCTCACCATTCCACTATCCTCCCTCTCATTCACACACACATATATTCTGTCTTAGTCCTGCTGACCTTCCTTCCTCTCCTCTCTAGAGCATATCTCCACCTCTCCAAAGTATCCTCAACCTGGTCCCTACTCTCACTATAGATCACAATGTCATCTGCAAACATCATAGTCCATGGGGCCTCCTGTCTGATCTCGTCTGTCAACCTGTCCATCAACATTGCAAATAAGAATGACATATATAATATGACACATATATATAATGACAAATAAAAATAGACAAGATTTCTATGGAAATTAAAAATTTAGAAACTTCCATCACTAATGATTTGTTGTTTGATTAAATTTCTTGCAAATACAACAATATTTTTGATAAAGCTGACATCTTAATGAATGACCTTAAAAACAAAAAAGAAGCTGAACAGAAATGGGATGTTTTTGAATATGAGCAAGGAAAAGCATACCCCAACAAGGTCTCAGGCCTGGTCAATGCAAATGCACACCTATGACTTGGACAATGTGGATAATGGGATTCAGGCAAGCAAGCACCAAAGTGACAACTATTCTAAGGCCCCTTTCTTGTCAATCCCTCCCTTGAAGAGGTCAGAGAGGATTCAATCCGAGCAAAATGGGGGTGCAAGCCAGACTTGCTTCAACCACATTCAGCAGGGGACCATGCAAAAGCTGAGAGGGCAGATAACCAATCAGCAGAACCATTGGGACAATTAAATGTTGTTTGTGTTAATAATTCTCTTGGTTTTAAAATGTTTAATTACAGCAATGGAGTAGTTACTTGTGTATTTTTTTTAAATTTCTTTCTGTAGCTTTTACCTTTGTACCCACAGCTAGAGCAACGTTGGGTGAAGTCCTTTTGGACCTCAAATTGTTTGTTAGAAAACTTCATTTTAGTTTTTTGTTCCCTCATGATGGTACTTCTTCCCACTCATCAACACTAACAAGACCAAATACCTTTAATCCCCCCTTTGCCAGTCTTTCATATTTTTGAATTTCTGTGTGAACGTAATATTAGAGAGTGTTTGCATAAACAACTTGACCCAGTTAAATTTAATTGGACTTTACATCAATTTTAATTTACTTAAACTGTTAAGTCAAAACAATGAAGTGAGAATTATTAAACCTGACAAAGGGGGAGGGCTGTTCCTGATGCACACTAATGACTACGACAATAAAATAATGCTTCTTTTAGGTGATGATACTATGAAGAGGTGCCACCTAATGAAATGCATATAGAATATAGGAAAATTGATCATTTACGGTACAATAGGCTTATGCAAGTTAAAACTGATCAGCCTGAATTTGAGTTTTTAATGGTTGACTATTTTAAGTCCCCTACAATTGTTGGTATACTGAAGTTCCACAACGATCTATAGGATCCACCTTTAAGAGCTGAAACAAAAATGCTCAATTAAATTAGTATTTTTATCTTGATTTGGCTGATACTTTTCTTGGGAATTTGTACAATGTCCCTCACAGTTTGTATATTTGGTGGTGTGCTCTGTTTGTTTCTAGTTTTAAATGTTTCAGGTGGTTAATAATTTCTCCACATGCTGCTGTTTGTATAAATATACACACGTGCACATACATATGCACAGAGACACACACGCACACACACACACACACACACACACACACACACACACACACACACACACACATAATATATATATATATACATATCTATATATATGCATATATGCAAGTATGTATGTGTATCTATCTATCATAGATACACATATATATATATATATATATATATATATATATATATATATATATATATATATATATATATATTTCTATCTATATATATATATATATATATATATATATATATATATATATATATATATATCTATATCGGTCTTGGTCTGAACATCAAAAGTACTTTTCCGAGGAACGTACTTGAGTGAACTCACTTTCGCAAAAGTGCATTTTAACGAAAATGCAGTTTTGCAAAAACAAAAACAAAAAAAAATGGAGTTCGTATGTAGATTTAGTTGTACATCAACATGTAGTGTTGATTGTGCAACTAAGCAAACTGCGGCTTAGATTGCGGTACAGCAGGGATAAGGGGATATTTCCTTTTCCCCACTGTAGTGTGATCTTCGATAAAATGCACTTCCGGTAAAGTGAGTTTGCTCATGTACATTTCGCTGAAACGTGCTTTCGATCTATCAACATAGATCCATCTCTCTCTCTATCTCTCTCTCTCTCTCTCTCTATATATATATATATATATATATGTATATATATATATATATATATATACATGTGTGTGTGTGTGTGTGTGTGTGTGTGTGTGTGTGTGTGTGTGTGTCTGTGTGCATATCTCTGATCCAGAAAGAGTCAGATAAGCAAAGACAGACCTTTAAGCAAAATTCATTGCTATACAGAACTACTATAAGATACATTATGAAAAACTATATATATTTACTTATTTGTTTCATTGTTTGTTTCTTTCTTTGTTAATTGGCTACATCACTGTTATAAACTGACCATTTGTATACTAACCGCAGGCGTATAAACTCAGGAAATATATAACAGCACAATTCAGGTAAAGCAGAACAGAAAATAATACAAATTATGTGTAATAAACTATGTATGGTATATGCAACATAAAGCAGAAGAAAGTCAGATGGTACTATACCATTTTTGAGACTGATAAATATTAAGCCATTGGTTTAGTAGTAACTCTTGAATTACAGGAGTTAATTTTGTGTGAAAAGTGTGATTTGCTGAAGAAAGTCATAGAGAAATGGTCAGATTTGACTGGGGGGGTTAAAAGGTATTGCAGCACAACTGGGTGAAATGTTTGTGAGGACAAGTTCAAGAAGATTAACACCTCAAGAAGGAAGAGGATAGTTTTGTAAAGTATGCTGGCATCTATGAAGTCCAGCTACCTCTGTCCATACTTGTTGTTGGTAGTATATGTTTGCCAAATTAGGTGATGCTTAAGAAAGGTGTTTTCATTAGCTGGTGTAATTGGTTAAGGTATTCTACATGCCATGAGTGAATCATAGATAGGATTCGCAACTTCAACTGAGAGGTGTCAAATTTACTGGCATTGCCCAGGGTACTAACAAGCTATACTGCCTATCCACAGATCTCAATAGAAGTTATAATTTTGTTATTTCATAAGATGCACTGTTTTGTATTTCAGAGTGTCTGCAAAATACTTTGGTTTGACTGATGCATGATTTACTAGAGTTACATTGACTGCTTTTATTTTCCATGTAGACATATTACTTCATTTTTTTGTTTCCTAATAGTTTAATGCTTCCAAAAATGTTGTACTCTAATGCAACCGTGTTCCCTGAGTAAATTAAATCCTTTTATTTCTTTTTCCTTTACCACAGTATTGCAGTTAATAGATCTGGCAACAGTACATTAGAAAAAAAGTAGATTCTGAACTACTTGTAACACAGTAACAAGTCCATGATTATCACATCACAGATTCACATCACATCAGCATGAGTTTAGGTACAACTTTCAGACTAGCATTAATAGCTATTACAGGTACAATATATTTGCCTTAACTGAGAGTACTTTGCTAGCTGCCAATTTATAAACAATTTTAAAACAAACAATGGTAACTTTTTTTATTTATTTATAGGCAATGAAGCATGCTTTGATAACAGTTAAGTATTAGTCCTTCATGCATGTAAATCTCAATCAGGATTTTTAAATTCAAATAATAATAATAAATGTTTCATTAACACAATTAGCTGATGAAAAGATAGCTCGTTTAATTTTATCTATAGCCAAAAGTTCTTGGATTGTTCTTACATTATTTAGCTAAGTTTCTAGGCTCAGTTTCAAAACACAAATTAAGTCATCTGTTTCTGACCTTGCAAGACTATCCTATCCATAAAGAATATCCAGGTGGAAAACTTAATGGACTAAGCTAAAGCCCAACAGTTTCGCTTGAGTTCCTAGTACTTGCATAGCTCAGCAATCAGCAGGTCCATGTAGGTCTTCATTGAGGCAATTATTAAATAGGAGGGCCATATTCTGGCCCACTGTATTTGGAACAGTTTTCTTTAGTAGCATATCACTAGTACTACTAGACAGGTATCTGTATCATTTTACCTAAGTTTCTTCAAAGGATCACTGGTACCTGGTGAAACAAAAGGAAGAAACTGTTGCAGAAAAGAGGAAAATACCAGGATGCAAAAAACTCTCTCACCAGCCTCAGTAAGAAGCTGAGATCCCTCATAAAATCCTCCAAAGCTAGTTACAAAAATAAAATTGCTAAAGATTCTAAAGACAACCGCAAGGCATTCTATAGTTATGTCACAAATCTAAACGGCAATGCTTAGATCTGCTCTGAGCTACAACAGAATGGCATTAAATATACTGATCTCAAGGATAATGCCAATATCCTGGCAGATCAATTTAGTGCCTACTTCACCCTCCTCTCACCCTCTAAAGGGCTCATCTCAATACCAAAAGATTGCCAAATTCCAGTAATCACGGCAACACAGATAGAAACCACACTTTCCAAAGATAAGAATACAGCATCCATGGGACTAGATGACATCTCGGGCTGTGTACTACATGAACTACAGAATGAACTGGCACCTCACCTAAGTGTCATGTTTAATCATATCCTCACTTCAGGCTTCATGACACTGAGTAGGGCACAGCTACAGTTATCCCACTCCACAGGGGGGGATCCACCTTGGATCATGAGTACTACTATCCCATCAGTCTGACGAGCCTGATCTGCAAGGGCATGGAACGCATTATCATGGAACTTATAAACAAAGGCACTGGAAACCTTCAAACACTGGACCACACCCAGTTTGGGTTCGTGAAGGGCTGATCTTGTCTCCTGAACCTGACTGACTTCTTTGAATCAGTCTCCAGAGCTGTGGACGAGGGTAAGGCAGTCCATAAAGCCTATCTGGACCTCGACAAGGCCTTTGACACCATCCCCCAGTTTGGAATCATAGATAAACTTACTAAGCTATGCATAAATCCCTACATCACTCGATGGTTTGCCAACTGGCTTACTGACAAAACCCAAACTGTAAAAGTAGCCGACTCCAAATCCAGCTCCAGACAAGTGACATGTGGACTACCTCAGGGTTCAGTCCTAGGACCACTCTTGTTTGGCATCTACTTCTCTGAATTACAGGCCAACACTAAGGGACTCTGGCTAACAAAGTTTGCAGATGACTGCAAACTGGGAGCCATTATTGAACCCCCAAATGATGTGGATATTCTACAAAAGGGCCTTACAGAAACAGATGCTTGGTGCCAGAGCCATGGGCTCAAGCTTAATCCAAGAAATGTATAGTTATCCACGTTGGGAAAAACCATGTACCTATGAATTAACACATAGGTGCCAGTACACTAAACACCGAAAGTGTGATGAGAGACTTAGGGACACAGGTGGACAGTGGTCTCACCTTCGATAACCACATCGCCACAACAGTCAGGAAATCCTTCTATGTGACACACCTCATCACTAAGGGCTGGCTTTTCATCCAGAAAAAATGAGGTCATTGCCCCACTGTACTTCTCCCTCATTAGACCCATTATAGAGTACAACGCCCCGTTTGGTATGTACCTCACAAGACATCTGCAAAGGCTGGGAAGGCCACAAAAATACCTCACTAAAAGAATCACAGGCCTAAAGCAGATGCCCTATGCTGACCATCTAAAAAAACTCCAGCTATACTCTGTGGCATATCATCTACTCAGAGGCAATCTCTGCTTAACATATAAGGCCATGTCAAATCCTGAGCTGTTGGACATGCTCCATTTAAAGAAATCCCAATCTCTCAGAGCCACATGCTCCAGGGATCTAAACCTTGTCATCACAATGAACAAAACATGCTGAAGGGATAGGTTCCTAACCCAGAGACTCTCCATACTCTGGAATAGACTGCCCATACATGTCAATCAGAGCACCTCTTTGGCCCTCTTCAAGAGGAACCTTGACAATTGGATGGGAGATAGGAAATCCACACCGGGGATCACATCGGTCGCCCCGCTAGACAGAGGTCCAGGGAAGTAAATATTGTTGGAAGAAATATCCAGGGAATTGTTTGGCTAGGCTTGTATAGGCCCTAGGGCCAGTAGCCTAGTACCAACCTATGAACCAATGAACTTTTTATACCAGCAAGGTGAATTGCTGTTTCACTATTGCAGATATATGCTGATATAGCTAAGCAGGTGTTGGACAGTTGCTGCACGTCTAGCCTGAAGAGGTGTAGTTGAGGCATAGTTGACTTCACAAAAATGAGGAAAAATTAACAAACAGAAAAAAATACCTTTACTTTTTTGAGTTCACCTTTCTCAATGCCAGAAAGATTATTTTTCTAGAACAAAATCCCAAGATGGGCACAAGAGTATTTAATAGTTCCCAAAACAATCTTTTCTTAGATCCCTTTGGCCAGAACAACTCCTTGTATGTGTAAGTGCTTAACATTGCTCCAGTTTTGTCAGTTCAGCAATCAGAAAGTCTGTTATTCATTCCATCAACCATGCCTTACCAATTTAAGAGGAAGTATTTATTGAGTTTCGAGGCTTGTATATCTTTCAGCATCTGGGAGAAAATATCAAGCAAACTTGAAAAACATTGCATGCAAAGTAACAGATATTAGAACAAAAAATATTATATTTCTGTCTTGATTTTCCACAGTTGTGGCATTTCATGTGGCACTAACTCATCAATTCAATCGTTAAACTAGAGGCTTGGGTTCAAGTTATATTAGTACACAGAGTTATATACCCTGTTTTCAAAACAAACTGAATGTAGTTAATTCAGCCAAAGCAAAATTGCAGAATATATTTGTGTTTATATATATATATATATATATATATATATATATATATATATACATATTTATCTATATATCTATATATATATGTATATATATATATATATATATATATATATATATATGTGTATATGTGTGTGTGTGTGTGTGTGTGTGTGTGTGTGTGTGTGTGTGTGTGTGTGTGTGTGTGTGTGTGTGTGTATGTGTGTGTGTGTGTGTGTGTGTGTGTGTGTGTGTGTGTGTGTGTGTGTGTGTGTGTGTGTGTGTGTGTGTGTGTGTGTGTGTGCGCATGCATGTGTGTGTGTGTGTGAAGCTACTAAATTGCAAGGCCATATAAGCCTTAATAAAATGATTGATATAAACACAAAATATCTGACAGATAAAACAGTTCTTACCAGACTACCACATGTAATTCACAACTAATACATATAGGAGGAAAAGAAGTGCTCAACTATATGGAAAAGGATGTCAGGTGAGATGGTAGAGAAAAGTAAGTAAATAAAAATGACCTTTTCATTCAGTTCCTGAAACCTGATATATAAGCTAATGCATCTGTTACTGTCTTAGTGTTTAAGCACACTGCATTACACATGAAGCACCACATTTGACACAGAAGTGAAGTAGTGTTCCCCTATTCCACTTCCAACAGTGGTGGCTCTACTTTTTATTCTCTGATTGACTCCCAAATCACAATTATAGCCAATAAGCAAAAAGAGAAAGGGGGCCAATCAGAGGACAACTATTTGGATTCCAAGTAGCCCCTCAGAATGCACTGTAGAAGTCTGTGGCTTCAGGGCAGCCTATTACAATACATTGAAGCATGAAGAGGAAGCAAAAATAGCCTCCTGTCACTTTCCTTTTCCCCTTGTTAAACGCTGCTGTTTCTAATTGCATCTAAAGGGAGGGAGAAAAAACATCAGAGATGAAAGCAAAAAAATAACTGTGGACAAAGCTCCCAAATCAGAGTCAGATTTTAAATATCATTATATACTTTAAATTTTTAGGGAATATCAGATTTTGCATTGGCATGCATTCTGTGAATTCTGAAACTTAAAATGTATGTGAGTAGAGACAGCAGCCCTAAAGATAGTTGAGAACATTTTAATGTCTATGTGTGTGTGTGTGTGTGTGTGTGGGAGGGGGGGTGTAGGAGATGTAACGCTTTGGACAGTATGTATCTGACAGCAGAGACTTTAGTGTTGATATAATGTATGTATTTCTTCCTTCTATGAATCAGAATGAAACATCTGAGGAATACTGGGTCAATGAAATATCTCTAATTGTTGAGTAAGTTTCTGTGAATAGATGTATGGCAGGTTGCCTGTGTATCTGTGCCTTTGCCTCTTTGTGTGTGACTCTCTGTGCCCAGCAATTATAGCCACTTAACTGACTGAGTACTCCTCGGATGTTTTATTCTAATTCAGTGAATGAAGAAATACATAACTCATACCAGCAGTAAAGTATTTTACTGTGTGTGTTTATGTGCATCTGAGTTCCTCTATATGCTTGAGCCATTGTCTTTCTGCTTCTGCGTGTGAAAGTGTGTGTGTGTGTGTGTGTGTGTGTGTGTGTGTGTGTGTGTGTGTGTGTGTGTGTGTGTGTGTGTGTGTGCATTATGTTGAAAGACCATGATCACAGTCAAGGTATACTTTTCGTGCAGTGCGAAAATAGTGTATTCCACATTTTGACTGTGTGTCACTCATTGCTATGATCTGTGTTCCACATGCAGGTTGAGACCTATGGTTACTGCCACTTAGTTACAGTTACAGTACAAAGACAGATTTGTGTTTCTCAGCAGTCGTCATTTAGGGTAAATGTATGATGTAGTCCTGCTAAGCCTGCAGACAATAAACCCTTATTTTCATGAACAATTTTACAGAAGCCAAACACTATTTATTCTGTGACTAGTTTAGATCATTCACATGGATAATTATTTTCTAAGACTACCATATTACAAATCCAGACTGTTTAAGAATGAGTGATCATTTAATGAAATATTTTCAGTTTAAACCGCAAAATAAAAATGGCTAAAATGTTTTCACATTGAGTTTTGCCTTTAAATGTCCATAATAATGGGTGAACAATACTCTTGATTAACTAAGTGAAGAACAATCTTAATTTGCTCCTGCTGCTTGAAAGAGAAACACAATTTATTGCGATGATGCTAATTTTAACCATATCCCAGAAAACTAAAAGTCCTGAAATTGCATAAAATATATCATTGCATGTCAACACGGTATATAATGAAGTTTCATATCTTCCTGCTTTTGGCTGGTAACAAGTCCATGTAAGGTACATATTGATTATAAACTAGTGGGAAATAAGCTATAGCCCACTGTCTATTAAAAGCAGCTAGTTAGTTGCATATCCATAAAAGAAAAAAATTTAGATTCTATCATCGGTATGTAACATGTGAAAATCACTTTAATGTAATTTCAAAACTTCCATTTCTGTTTAATCTAAATTGCATTGAGCTGTCTTTATCAGAACCATATTAATATTTATAGAACACTCAAAGGTTGTAATAAATCCATGTTTCCTTTATTGTATACAACCAGGTGTGGCTATACAAATCCTTAACCAAGTGAATGTTCAGTACACTTTCATTTGCAGGTGGACACATGGCCTTTATGAGGCAGATTTAATCTGCACCACATTTTTTAATTAATTAATCTTGGTTACATTCACTGAAATTATGTAGTGTCTGTACAAGTCAAAACAAGGTATAGCGTACGTGGTATGCATCTTTAAGTGTGTTATTATTTAACTAAAGGAAGTTCTATATTAGGTGGTATACCTATATCAGGTGTTATACCTATATCATGTAGTATACCTATATCAGGTGGTATGCCTATATCAGGTGATAAACCTATATCAGGTGTTATACCTATACCATGTAGTATACCTATATCAGGTGGTATACCTATATCAGGTGATATACCTATATCAGGTGCTATACCTAGAAGCAGTCTATTATTCAGATACTACACAGTGTCCAAACTGAAGACATATATTTGAAGAAGTGAAGAAATATTTGTTTTTGCATTATTTATCTGTTTATAAGTACAATGTATAACATGAAGTTAGAAAACTATCACAACAGTAAATGACAGGGAGAGGGCATTTTAGCAGAAAAGCAAAAGCTATACAATTAGAAAAGTGGTTTGATTCTCAATGCTAATATAATAGCTGCTAAGACCAGATAACATAAAGTGTGCCCCACTTCTTTTTTTGTTGGGAAAGAAGACTTGATGATATGCAATATTTTTACAATTCCTGATAATGAGAAAGGCTAAAGAACTCCAGAAATTTAAACATTATTGTGAGACAGAAAAAAAATATGTATTTGTGAATTGCCAATGAACTCCTACTGAGGCTACAGCCTTTATAGCCTCCTACAGATGATTATGCTATTAAGCTAATGGAGTTAGTTAATGATAGTAGATGTGGTAAGTTACATTATTCATGAATAAGAGATAGAAAAGACTTTTAGGGTAGAAATGATCAAACAATATACAGGCTCATAAGAGAATCAAATCTGACAGTGAAAGAAAGGTAATAGTGTGTGCAAAATATGTGAGATGTCTATTACACAGTTAAAGGAATTAATTGAGAAAATGGAAGTGTGTTCAATAAAAGGAGAGTCAAATAAAAAAAATGAAAACTAAGGTAATGATTTGTAAAGAGTAGTAGACATGAGAAAAAGGGCCATGAATAGCACAGAAAGCATTGTGTAATTAAAATTCAAGTCTTGTATATTAGATGTGGTAGTCAGCACGAAGATGCATTGCACTTGTTTTATTCATTTTTGTAGTATTTGAGGTAGAAAGAACCATTAAAAATAATACAAAAGAATGACAAATGTGTTCAAAAGAATTTGTGGGCTATTGAATAGAAATATAAAAATTACCTGTTTGTTGTTAAATTGATGAAAAAAAAGAAAAACATGAAGTGAAGTCTGTAAATGAGCCAAAGGCATTTAGACAAGAGTGTAAGTACAAATGCTGGTCAGAAATGCTGACATCTGAGAATCAAAATGTTAAGTTTAAGCTAGGCAAAATCACAAGTGATAGGCTAGGCACAATCACAAGCTATAGCATTATACCAGAAAATTCTTTGAAGCACTGTAACTAAAAGGCCAAGAAAAGAAAGCTATGAACACATTGTTAACAGCTCTAAGGCACCCAGGTAAGAAACTGTGTCAGAAGCTAATGACAGAAAATATAATAATATGAAATGCAAGATCTTGTTTTAAGCTTCTCCAAATAGATAAGCAGTGATCTTTGTGTAGCCTTTAATGTTATAAATGGCCTACCACTCATTGATGTTTTTTATCTAAAAATAACTAGATCAGCGGTAAAACAAACACCTGCTTTAGAGACCTAAACTTATTCTAGCACATCAACAGTACCACTTCTCCATAGCTATAATCCTGTCTTGCTGAATCAGACCATAAGTCAGGAACCTTTTCCTTTGCACCTGGTGGTATTTTCCCTATACACACCTCTGTGTTTAAGGACGTATCAAAAGCAAACCTCCACCATGTACCTGATATAAATAAGGTGCACTGTTATCATTTCCTCCTCCTCCTGTGAAGCCCATTGCAAATGCTTGCCTATGCCTTTGATGTCTACACGCACGTAAATAGTTGTACTGATAAGGCAGGACTTATCAACACCAAATAAAATGAGAAGTTTAAAAAAGTATGCTGGAGTATCAGTGTAAATAAATTATATACCACGTGAAATAAATTGTTTATTGGTTATAAGAGGTCTTAGTTGACCTACATAAAGAGCACATTTAAGCAAAACAGTAAGGAGATTAAGGGAACCATTAGGAAGTTCAAAACTAAATACAAATTTAAAACAGTCACTAAACCAATAGAATAATCATTTTACTTCCTTATTTTATTTTATTTTAATTTTATGTTATTTTACCATTTTTAATTGTATCTATTTTAATAAATATTTTACTTTACATATGTCCTGAAATAAAGAACTGTCCATGATAATGCTGCATATTTTGACAGAAAGGAAAAAAACAAATATCCTAGCTGACAACTTTGTAGCTAATTTTACTTTACCCACAGTCATAGCGATTCTGCGGATTAGGAAATCCCAGCCACTCCCTTTGATTATTAGGAAGCAATTCCTCTCAGACATCTCAAAGGCTATTAACACCTCATTCATGGCCTCTGATAATGCATCAAATTGTTTAATTATCAGTGCCAAATCTGGCTTATTTGAACCCTTACTTAACATCTGTAATCTTAGCCTCTCCACTGGTTACATTCCTGAAGCCTTGAAAACAGCCATTGCAATGTTATTATACATAAGTACCGAAACTATGGGCCATGGTAACTTTACACCCATTAGTATTACTAACCACATATGTAAAGCTACAGAATGTATTATCTCAGACATCATTAACCTTAAAAATCAAAATCTTCTAACCCTGGACCATTGTCAATTTGGTTTTGTGAAAGGAAAGAAGGTACTGCTTCTTCAACTATATTAATTTCATTGAAAAAGACATGGAAGCAGTAGATAATGAATATGCAATAGTTATCTGTGATATACCACATGGCTCAGTGCTGGCCCCTCTCCAATTTGGCATCTATTTCCAAAACCCTTCAGGCAACCATTCCTGGTCTATGGTTATCTAAGTTTACAGACAAGAGTAAATTGGATGCTGTTATGCAATTTTCCACAGGCTCACAATTGCTCCACCAAGGATTACATTTTGTTAACAAATGGTTTAAAGATAATGGCCTCAAATTAAATGTGAAAAAATGTAGCATAGCTAATTTTGATGAACAAAACATGTTGACATACCAGATAGATGAAACATCACTCCAAGCACACTCTGTTTTAAGGGGTATAAGAACTCTTGTTAATAATTCCTTATTGTTTGACCATCACATTTCCACCGCAGTTCAGAGAGCCTTCTGTCTGTCTCAAGTATTTTCCAAAGGCATCTCCTTTAGATCCAAAGACATCTTAGTAATTCCTTCACTCATATCTCATCAGATGTTTTTATTGAATGTAATGCACTTTTTGTCACATATTGGTCTAAACATATCACTCAACTCAAGAGATTTCAACTATTTGTAACTAAAAAGATCAGTGACCTCAAGAATCATAGTTATCAGGACAGACCTTCAGCCCTGTCTCTGTACTCAGTCTCCTACAGAGTCCTCCGTAGAGATCTGAGACTAGCCTTTCGACCAATGATAGATCCAAGCTTCTTTGATCTCCTATTCCTTTGCAGAGCAAGTGGTACCTAAAACATCTGATTAATAGAACTAAACCTTCCTCAACAGATAAATAAGGCATGTTGGTATGAAAGATTCATATCCCAAAATATCCCACACCTGTGGAACAAACTTCCAATACATAACATGCACCCTTACAACCTTCAAGGTAAACCTAGATAATTGGATGGACAACATCAGATTCTTCCCTGATCTGTCTTGTCTTGCCCTCCATAAGGCTGCAAGGTACTTTTAAATTTGGGGGTTCAGTTGGGCATTTAATAGTCTGCAGACTGATTGCCTAGTACTTACCTATCAAGGCATAAACTTAAAAAGCAGATCCTGTGGAATTTACCTAACTCAACATATCCAACAGAATAGGCTTCACTTATATATCAATGACAGTAATCTACATCATTACAAATTTCTACCAGAGATATGAGAAAATCTACATAATGCAGGAGTAATATGGATAAGCTTCTCAATGGTCTCTTCATCCATAAGCTCAGAAAGAACAGATGACCTTTTAAACCTGTGGGGGATATTTAGTTTATGAAATACTAGCAATGGCAACAATAACTCAACAGCATGAAGACAAAAAGTGAATCTATACAGTAAGATTTGCTCAGTCACAAACATATCTTGAGTTATGTATATAGCCACGGAAATGGTATCTCATAGAGCTATGCTGATTTATGCAGAAGCTTTGGTAGTCTTCTAGGTGAATCCATGCGTCCATGCATCCTCCACCCCTTTTTCCCATTTTTGAAGATGGTATTGGGGTGTCACTTCGACAGTGACAAACGTCTCGAACCAAGGTATACACTACTATTAGATGAATATCACTTTCAAATAAATTGTGACTCAATGCCAGTCATACATGCTCCAATGAAAATATAGCAGTTCTCTGGATTACGACAGAACAGAAACTAAAGAAAAGACAATATTTGGGTGTCATTAAGAAGTAATTAGAGACAAGACAATGTATAAACTATATGTTGTAAAGAAGATGATTGGCTTTTGTATTGATTTGAAAGAATTAGATAAAGTGATTAAATACAGTATTACATATTGACTAGAGATGTAGGTGTGGTTCAAAATGACAATGTAAATTATTTTCAGTAGTATAAGTAGTACAGTGGTTTTACAGATAAAGATAAAAGAACAAGTTACTGAATATGTGAATTATATAAAAGGTACAGTTCCTTTTATTTATATGTTCCTTTTATTTATATTTTATCAATATAACATCAAATGTGTTCCAGCAAGCTGCTGTCCAGACATTTGAAAAGCTTTAAGTATACATAATTATCCATTATAACCAGAGGCAGATAAGATGAGACTGACAAAGATGTTAATCAGATTAAGACAGCATAATCTCAAGTTAAATAAGAGGAAATGTAAACTTAAGGAGAGACAGCTCTGAAATATACAGTACATTTCCTAACAGAAGTTCACAATATTATTATTTTCTTGAGGTTCACCCCGATATGATGGACTGTGTGAAGCAGTCTGAGCAGAGCTCAGGGAATTTTCTCCACAGTGGTACCACCATGGACTTGGCATATATAATTTAGGGGTGTTTGCAGTGGTGGATCCCACCTCATGAGGAGTATTTTTCTGATTTTGTTAAGTTTTTGACTTACTGATTTTCATAATTTATCTTTGAGGTACAAGTGGGTTAAAGAACCATACTTCAATTACCCATAGATAAAATATGCATGAAATGGATGTAGTATATAGAGTACATGTTTTTGAATATGCTAATGACTAGTTACAGGAAATGGCACAACATGTATCATGCTTTCTAGACACAGTCTGACTAAATACCACATGAAGGCTGGTGACTCAGACTCTTGTTAATAAAGCATTCTGACATACATCTGGATACTTTATGATGTATGGACCGATATCTAGAGATTAGGCAACTGTCTCCTTTTGTTGACAAGATAAAGCTATTTCTGTCTGCATCCGTTCAGCATATTTTCCTTATTCTGCCTTACTAGTGCTTGGAAAAGGTCCAGGATTCTATTTAAGCCTGGCCATGGCATCTGATAAATAGCTTTTTGTATTTATCACTCATCTCTTTATTTATTTATTTTATTTTATTTTACATTTGTTAACTGGGCTAGTCTAACTGGATATATTTCCATTTTCAGTAGACGCCCGGGGAGAAAAGCTCCGGCAGTTATACAACTTAGAAAATCATCCACAGGGATTAAAATAAAAATAAAAATACAAGTAAATAATGTTTAAAATTAAAAAGTATGCCTTGTAGGAAGTAATAATAATATAGAGTAGGAATTACTCTTTAGGCATATCAAATTAGGAACAACAGTTAGTAAGTCAAACAAGGAGTGAGCATGTAACAATCCATTTAGAGTATAAGTAGTTGAAGTAAGAGTAGTAGAAATAAGAAGTAGCAGGAGGTGTAATTAGAAAAAGAAGAAGAGAGGAAGAAGATTAGTCAGGATTGCTGCAGGGGCATAGCCAGTGAGAATTTAGGTGTTTTTTGAAGTTGTGTTTAAATAGAGGCAAGGAAGAAAGTAATGTTAGTTCATTGGGCAGTAGGTTCCAGATTTTTCCAACTGTGTTAGAAAAAAGAGAGTCTCCAGCCAGGTTGTTAGACTTGCATATGCAGACAAGGAGTTTGTTGGAAGAGTGCAGGGAGTTAAGATTTTTGTACTGGAGGATGAGATTGGAGAGTATAGGAGTGTTGTTGAGTTGGTAGAAGATCTTGTGGGCAATGGTGAGTTGGGATACTATCAGTTGGTTTTGAAGTTCCAGCCAGCCTAGTTGCCTTAGATTCAAACAGTGGTGGGTTATAAAGGGATTGCCAGTTGCAAATCTGGCGATGTTATTATAAGAATTTGTTAGTTTGGTAAGATTATTTTTCTTTAGGTTAGTATATATGGGTGAAGCGTACAGAAGAGTTGATATTAAGTGAGAGTGAGCAATTTTAGTTCTGGCTATAGGGGTGAGGAAAGGTTTGATCCTGTATAAGGAACCAATTTTTCTATTGACAGTTTTGATAGTGTTATTTATGTGGGTATCAAAAGTAAGGTGATTGTCAATAGTTATTCCGAGCAGTTTGGTGGTTGTATCAGGAAGTATGATAGTGCTGTTATTGGAAGACACAGAGAAATCAATGGGTGAGGATTTATTTGTGGGTGTAAAGAGGAGGAGCTTAGTTTTTTTAGCATTGAGAAGGAGGCATCTCCTTGTAAACCATGTTTCTACTATTTTTAGATTACAGTGCAAAAAACTATCCTAAAATGCATGGTATGGTTATATGGTTATACCTTCTCGCAGTGTGCCAGAGAAGAACACAAAGAAAAATGTCACCTCTTACATTAAACAACTCTGTAATCATATAATTTTGTATAGCTTATCCAAAAAATTACCTTTGACCTTTGAAATATGAAATACTATGTCCATTCTGAAGTCCCTATGGAGAAATTATGGTTCCCACAGGTTATATCGGTGAACAACATAATAAATTAGAAATAAATTAATGATCAATCACTCTGTATACGGAAAGTAACATTTATCTTGGTGGGAAGAACAGTGACTTAAAATACTGATAGTGACTAATTATTAACCATAATAGATTTTCTACTGCGGAACAGTATTTAAACTCAGGAGATATCAGTTGGCTGTACGACAGCAACTGAGTGGTAAGGCCTCACAACAGATATATATTATGATAATGTATTAATCTTACTGATAAGTATACTTGTACCCACTACTCTTTGTTAGAAAAAAAGCATGCTTTGTGTATCCAAAACAGTCCAATCAAACTTCTATGTCATTTAAGTTTCCAAGACCTCTGGGCCTAGCACTGGCTTTAGTGGTATAGATATCTACTATCAAGTATAAGTCTCATTCTTAGGATAAAAACGATGCAATAAGAACAAAGTATTTATTTCCTATAAAGTTACTTCATTACACATGTAACAGACTATTTGGGTTAATCTTGGTGTGAAGCAACAAAACTACTTCCTGTGGTAACCAGGAATATACCAGACACAGTGGGAAAAAAATGTGATGTTAGTTAAAAAAATAGTTGTGTAAATATATAACAATGATGGCAGCAATCTAATTTAGATAGAGAAAACATAGAGCAACAGGGGTATAAAAAAGATACTTCTAATTATTACTTTCAAAATAAAAGAAAGAGGCAATAAATACAGTCTATAAAAGTTAAAAAAAACATAAAACTGGATGAGTTCACATACTTTCATAGATAAAAACTGAAAGGTAGATATTGTGATGGGTCTAATATGGAAAATTCCAAAATTTGTAGAAAATTAAAGAGAAAATGATGGCTGAAGAGGAGGAAGAGTAATGGTAATATATTATGGCTACTACTCAGATGGCTAGAAGTTATAACTTGTGGGGAGACAGAGATTACAATGACACACTGAAGACAAGAATGGAATCCCCAGCAAAGTAAGGGACACAGCTTGGATCTCGGCAGTGGTGGTGGATTGCTCTAGACTGCAGAGCCTGCTTCACTTTTCCAGGTTTCAGCTTCAGATTTGCTTTATGTTTTTTCACTTGGGCCAGATGCTGGACTATGGTTGCAGTTGCACTGGCTGGCACTTATGTGTCCTGAGCATTATTTGATGTTTACGCTGCTGAAAGAATCATTGAAGACAGGAAGGATGATAGTGGGATTGAATGTTCACTGCCTGGGATTTAGTTGTTGACTGGATCTAGTAGAAGGACTTTGAAGTGGATGGAAGGAGGATTGTATGGGGTTTGCTGTCTTTGGTTGGAAGAATCTGAAGTTTATTTAGTAACTTGATATAATCCAGTATTAACTTTTTGGCATTTAATTTCAGCCAGCCTTTCCTTTAATGCTCAGGTATGATTCACTGCAGCCAGTGAACTGAAGTCTTGCCAGCTGTAGTTGGTTTGTTTGTTCTCTGAACTATTCAAAGTTTTTTTACGGAAACTTTTGGAACTTGGTTACACAGTTTTGGGATATTTTCTTGATATTATTTATTTATAATAGTGTTGCTGGTTAGTGTATGAATATCTCAGTTTTTGAATGCTATTTGGACTGTATTTGTTGGTTTTGTGAAGCATTTTCTTACTAACTCTGTATTTTTATTTTAAATATTAGCATTTTTTTTCAGCAAGATTGCCCAATGGACATAATTTGTCCTTTTTCAGGAGAGGCCTTAGGAGACAGGATCCAATTATAAGTATATGTATAAAAGGTGCAAAAACAGATAAGAAAATTACAATGACTTTCAGCAATTTAACAGAATAAATGGAAATAGAACACATAGTAAAGCATGACCAGAGTTTTACAAGGGACAGCAGTACATATCAATAGATAAAAATTGTTGTAAGTAATGGACTAAAATATAACACAAGTTGAGTAAGTAGATGCCACAGCACAGAAAGTGGTTGAATCATGCAGTGTGTGAGGTACAGGATGAATCAGATGAGTAATATATAATCTGTGGGAGAACGGTTGGGAAAGGATAAGGAGATAAAGTATTATTGTTGTGAAGACAGGCTGTAAGGTGATAGTGTATGGCTTGCTGCTGGGAAGAGGGAGTTGCACAAAGAATGTAATGTAAAATGAGAGGAAAGAAGAAAGGAGGGAAAATCAAGGTAGTGAGCCAGGAAATGTTGAAAGGAAATAGCAAGATGTAATAAAAAAGGGGATGTGAGGAGTAGAGTAGAAAGTGGTAAGAAGGAAAGAGGAAAGTAAGTGTCTTGTGGAAAAAGGATGATAGAAACACAGGCTGTAGATATTTCAGTAAATTGTCGGTAGATGAGGTGAGGGATACCATAGCTTAGAAAGCATGTGTATGGGTCTTGGATGGTTTTTAAACCATACCCCCCTCATCATATTCCTGCACACACACACACATACACACACACTCACACACACACACACGCACACACGCACACACACACACACACACACACACACACACATGCACACACACACACACACACACACACACACACACACACACACACACACACACACACACACACACACACACACACACACACACAGTCTTCCTTCTTATACACAAATGCTCATATTCTCTCAGATGCAAAAAGACTAAAAAACTACTGTGATTATAATCTGCAAGAGTTTATACCCATCAGTTACAGCCACTGGACAGTGTAAACATCAAATGTCCAATTGTGATAAAAAACATCCACAGTAATGTAATCCAAGTTTCTTTATGCAAATGCACACCAGTCCTGGAAAGCTAGACTAATGACTGTTTAGCATGATCATAACAGCAGGCAGGGACAGACATTTTTATCCACAGACAGCCTCCTCCTGTACCCAAAGATTATAACCCCATGGTTAACTGTGAACATGAGATGTCTGATTGTAGTAAAAATATATTAATAAATAAATAAATAAGTAAATGGATACTTACGTATTATCACAACCAGGTTAAATCTGTTTTCTGTTATGCAATCACACTCACCTACTAAAGACCCAGATGTTTTTCAAAAAATGCCAAATGCCACAAATAATGGTTATTTGTTCTTTCATTCTGCATTCAGACCCGTTTTTTACAAAAGTGATTCATTATTTGGAAACAACAGAGCAGAATGGATGAATGAATTTAGAATTTGCTACTTTTCTTTCCAGTTTTCAGCATTTACTGGCATTTTTTTGAAAAATGTTTGGGTCTCCAGTAGCTTGAATGCACTTGGGCACACTGATACCTCTCAAGAGTCCAGATTTCTTCTTCATATTTTAAATGTATTCCTTGCAAAATCTGTGGTTCTGACTCATCATCAAGGATTAATGTTATTAAATAACAGCATGCATTTTTTTTTCAAATTTCATCTTCCTCAAATAAAGCAGAGATTCCCACAACGACTGTGTGTTTGGTAGTTTGCAACCCCATGCTTCTTTTCTTGTTCGCTATTCATTTTTTTATGTTGAATTAGGTTCCTGCCATCTGACTTTTGGTCAGCCTTGTTTGATTTAGCCAGTAAATGTTAAAGCAATATACGGACAGAATGATGACAGGTTTGGAAGCTGCTTGTGATAATACATAATGGCAGCATGCTAGATCCTATATGATTAGATTGTTTTATTGTTGATAGAATCTATCTGTGTATATATACAGCTTAGCCCGTTTATTTAATATGATTTGTACTCAGGTCTGACTGTATGTGGAGCATTGGCAAATGTATGAAGAAAAAGGCTAAATCTGAGGGACAGATTCGTAGCAGTTAAGATGTATGGGTGAATGACAACATTTCTTGCAGAAAGTAGTCTATAATTTTGCATTTACATTATGTACTAAAGTATACTGTAGATGATATCGTGCCTCTCAACCTCTTACAAGAATTCTTGACAAAGCCTAAAATAATTGGGAGGACAAATGCCCCAAAATAGGGATGGATTTTAAATATTACCTTATAAACATATAAAGCCGGGTACTTAACGTAGTTTGGAACCTGTTTGCGATAATACGTAAGTACCAATAAATGAACGAATAAATAAATAAATAAATAAATGATAACTATGGCTGCAATAAAGTATTTCAAGTTTGTTACACAGAAACTCACAGTATCTAAAGTATTCATAATTATTTCATGCAACTGCACAGCAGTCCTGCAAGGCCAAACTGTTTAGACTAAGCAAAGAGCAACAAGGTACAGGTTACTTTCATCCACAGATGGTACCCATCCCCCTCCTATCGGTTATAGTCATTTTTCTCAGTCAGACTCATCTTACTTTGATTAAAAAACAATACAGCATGAATATGACACTAAGACTATAGATCAACAATAGATTTTAAATATTGCTCATGTATTTAAAAATTGCTAGAAAAATATTTTTTTGCATCAGAATGCGTTTTCTGGAGGGCATGTAGTCTGAAACTCACATTATTTAGAGACTGTGATCCTTAAGAATTTATCAGAAAACCACAAATTGTATGAGAAACAGACCAAAAATATGAGGCAAAACTGGGGATGGTTGACAACTTGTTTTCACTCAAACATTGATCACTAGCCACAAGTATCCCAAACAATTTCACAGAAATGTACACTAGTCCTGCAAAGGCAGGTGGTCAACTGAGTACAGAAAATTACTTTGTATTACTTTCATCCACAAGTAGCCCTCACCTAGAAATTACAGACTTATCGATGCTTACACCTTATCTGCAATAAAAAATAATAATGCTTAGAATTGTATTTTTCAGTAGCATACATTTTCTGATGGATATAAAGTTTCGAACTGAAATGTAATGAGGAAGATAGGAAAAGTATGAGGCAATATCAGGGACAATTGGCAGGAAATAAAGATAGGAAATCAAACTGTCTGTCATATTTGTTAATAAAAGCACTGCAGGTCAGAAACTAAATACAAGTAACTTTTTTTATTTTAGAGAGAATTAAAAGTTGTAAAAAAAGAGTTGAAATAAACAAACATATGCACATAAATGTGTGTATTCACTACACAGCAGTACATGAATGGAGCTGCTTGACAAATGGAACAAGCAGATTCGTTTGGTAGGGTGATGCACTGAAATAGTGAAACATTACAATGGCAAGGGATGGAGAAAGAAGGAAACATGGAAGGCAGGTGTATATGTGGGTGATGCCCTGAAATAGTGAAACATTACAATGGCAAAGGATGGAGAAAGGAAGGAAACACTGAAGGCAGATGTATATGTGGTGGAAATATTAACATTATCCAGATGGAAGCTACTTGTTGTCACACAACATCTACCTCATCCAGCAACTGATTTGAAGTCCTCATGCTGAATGCTGACTGTAACCACATCCTTGTTCTGGGTAGTGAGTCCTGACACTAAGTGTTCTTCTGGATGTGGGTTGTGTATAACATTTTTGAAAAGGGACCCATGTAAGGCTTGAATATATTCAGTCATATTTGCTATGATGTGTTTATTTACGACTGATACTTGCTGAACAAAGCTGTTCACTTCTATTGATAGTAAGTCTGAATATTTTGAAATGCCTCACTTCATTTGTTGATGAAGACTGTAGATATGTGCTAGCATTAATTACTTTTACTTCAGTCGTCGGCATTTTATTGAAGAAACACACACACATACATACACACACACACACACACACACACACACATACAAATTTTACAGAGAACAGAACAAAAAGGTATACAGCAAATCAGGCTGCAATCAGCAGGGATTTTACACTGAGGAAAATAACCATTGCAAAACTTGCTAGCTACAGTGCTCACTGCCAACATAGGAGTGATTCTAAAAGATCACCAAGTTGTGATTCAAAATATTTGGACAGTTATTCCAAAGAAGTACTGCAAGCCTGCCTTTCAGAATCAAAGCAGCTCTGACCTGTAATCTGAGTGGATCCTCAAAAGGGACAATCAGATGAGGCATCTGGGAAAAATAAGCAGATATGAACATTTTGTAGTCAATTATAATTTTGTACTCAACTGAATGCACTTTTTTCTGAGTGTCCTTTTGAGCTGTGATATGGCATGAGTGCCAGAATGCTTCTTATACAGGTGTTTAAATTAATGTCTATTACACACGCATACACACACACACACACACACACACACACACACACACACACACACACACACACACACACACACACACACAAATAATGAGGAAACTTCTCTGTTTGGAAGATATAAGATTCCCCAGAGTATAGACACCTCATAAAAACCACACTGTGAATATCCAGACTAATAATTGGAGCAGAAATACTTTCTTTAAAACTTTCCAAAGTACAAATCCACTAATGAAAATAGGGAAGCACAAGCTGGTTAAAGTCAAATCTTCTTTATTAAAAACACACAAACAAGCAATCCATATTGAAGTTGAAAAAAGCAGAATAAAGTGTACAAATTTACCATTCCTTTATATGCCTGTTTAAAAGCAAGGGAGTGGCTTACTAGTGTAACTGTGTTGTAAAAAAGACAGGCCCCAGGATTCACGAAGCCTCCGTGTAAGAGTTATAACTCTTACACGGAGGCAGCAGTTAAACGGAGTGATGTCAGCATGCTTTGCATATTCATGAGAGCATGCTGAATCACACCTAAGTCTAACACGGTCCGTGTAAGACAGTAGGGGGCGTGTCTGTAGGCTGAGCCCTGCAAGCGGACACACCACCAGAAGTGTAAAAGTGCCCAAAGTAAACACCCACAACAGAGTCCACGGAAATGTGAATAAACACAACACAACACATGCCCCCACAGACTATGAACATAAAATATATATAAATGAACATGTTATATATTTTTTAAATTGTAAAGATGTTTAACCGTGAGTGCGCTCGTTTGCGCGGGCGTGCCCGTAGCACAGCTACAGTTAGCAGTCAGTGGGAAAGCATATAAGAACTAAATATGCAAAATAAACAAGGAAGCAATAGCGTAGTGGTAGAGATGTTGGCTGCAGAGCAGACATTCATGGTTCGAGCCCCCACAACACCAATTTTTTTTTTTCAAAATAAGCAGGAAACAAGTCCCTGACAAATATGTACACATAAAACCACAAGTTATGTAAAATGTAATGAAATAGCCCATATATATTGAAGACATGTGAGGTAACAAAAGAAGAAAAAATGCCAGATATGCCCATAGCTGAGCTACAGTTTAACAGAGTGAGTACATGTGCCCGTAGATGAGCAGTGGTTTAACTGGTGCAAAATGAGTGCCCGTAGCTGAGCAGTGGTTTAACATGCTAAATCTATGTGCCCCAAATTGAGCTAAGCGTAATATGTGTGCCTATGGCCAAATGAGGCTTAAAGCAGCGTACCCCGTTTGCGTGGAGCTGCGCACCGCGCAAACAAGCTAACCGACGGGCAATGTTGAGCAAGCCGTATCAAAACTGCCTTTACACAGACACACCCCTCAGCATGTCTAGACAGTCATGAAAAATAAAAAGCAGTGGCCAGGTTCGAACCCAGGATACTATACACCATAGTCAAGGCACAGAACCACTAAGCCATGACAGCAGCACCTGTAAATGCAATAATAGCTAATATATAGGAATGAATACAAACTAGAGCATGACAATGCAGGTTTACTGAAGTTGATACAATTCCAAAATGGCCAATCACAGATATGTGTGGGAAAAACGGACTATATAAGCCCCATAGGCAGGAATACACAGCATAAACGATTGTAGAACTCACCTGCAGGCAGAATGACAGGAGTAGGAGAGGGTAGTCGCTTTCGAGCACAGAGGTGGGGTGTTGAGGAGTCCAGGTACATGGTCTGGCTCCTAGTCCATAATCATGAGGCCCAACTCATGCAGGGCCAGGTCCTCTGAGGAGCATACAGGGCTGAGGCATGGGACCGGTTGGCTCATGATCTCACCAGTGCCACAGGGATTCCAAGGACTGGTGAGCAGGTCCATCACCACCATGCGGACCTGAAGAGACGCAAGCAGGACCAACTGAACCTTTGGATCCAGGAGGCCCAGCAAACACCCAACGCCCCACTACTGAGTAAGTAACATTTAATTATGTATGTAAGAAATTAAACTAGCTGATATTATGGAGATGTGTATTCCAATATTACTTCATTTATATTACAGCTGTAGGTATCCGTTCTGCGAACCGCAGAGTCTATGGCGATAGGCTGGTGCAGTTGCGCCACCAGGCAGGTCAGTAATCCACTACCAGTAACTGTAAAGAAATATAAAAGTATGACAGTCAGCAAAAGAGTGCAGTGTAGTCAGTAAGGAATAAAATCTGCAAGTAACAGTGTGAAAGTGTATGCAAGTATTGCTTGATTACAAGAGTTTTCAGCCTGTAAGTTTAACCTAAACATGAAACTGTCCGACATATATTCTGAAATAAAAATGCCCTGCCTGTAAGAAAATAGTACACAACCTGCAGCAGGCTGAAAAGTATAGCTGCAGAAGATGATGAAATCACATGTGTGAAATATATCCCTGTGGAAATACTGAAACATGACAGAAGTGAGACTGCTGGAAAGGATTGTAATAACTACTGTTAAAACATGTCAATAAAGCCTAGAAGAACCATCCTGAATAGTAAAATGAAAGCAAGTGAGAGAGTGTGAGAAAGTGCCATGAATCCAGCAATACAGTAGTAATAACCCCTGAATAAAGTATACTGCAGTCAAGACAGAATGAAATGCATGTGAGATTCAAAACCAAACAGCAAAATCTGTTCAAAGTGTTGCTGCATCTGGAATGTGTATCCCAAAATCAGGATATGTTGCTCTCAGTCTGCAATATGCAGATAGGATGTCTGTCTGATATACCAAACATCCACACTTGTCTACAGCTATATAAAGCAAATGTAGCCCTGATGTAGCTGAACAAAGCTAGATATGAATGTGTATGAAGAACCATAAAATGTATATTGATGTTGCATTAACAGTCCTATCACCAAGTTGAAATAGTTATCATATAGGAAACTGTAGTTAGAACAGTAGTGTGTATATAACTGTAGCTATTAGAAATGTACAGCATATGTATTGTTATTCAAAGGTGTTAATATTACTTTCTTCACCCCACCCTATAACCACATATAACCCATTCCACGTGAAAATGGTATGTGCAATCACAATTAACACACCTGGACGTTTGTCCTGTTGGGTCATATATATTTGCATGTCTGTTGATGCATCTGCCCTGTACATACATCCACACCTGATGGCCTGTTGCCATCAATTAACCCTGCATGTTGTTGGACTGTGTATTTCTGTTCAAATTATGCATGTGTTATGCACGCTGTTCAATGGTGTGAATATCTGGGTGTTTGGTCAATGGGAATACTAATGCATGCTGTTACAACTAATTGTGAATGGTATTATATGTCACTAACCCAAACTGTCATGACATAATGCAAAACATAGTACGACAGGGAAGGTGGGTTCCAGCGGACCCACCTCTCCCACCTCAGCTGGCGAGTGCACCTGGCACTAGTGCCGAGTCCGGACCCTCCTCTGGTGGCCCTGTGCCACCTGCGGGTGGAAGCGCTGCAGGGGATGGGGCTTGCCCCCCCTCTGCAAGTGTGGCTGGAGGAGGACCACCACTCACCCTCCGTAGCGTCCGGACTGTGGTGCGTAGGGAGATTTGGGACTCTGTTCTTGAGCCCCTACGCCAGCTCAAGGCATGGGTGGCGCAACTAACGGGCATGCCTGTTGCCCCGCCTACACAGCCCCCAGCACAGCCCCGTCCTGGGCAGTGAAGGAACAGTGGCAACTGCCTATGGGTGGGGATATCAGTTCCACTGTTGCTATCTGTGGGCTCATGGGCTCTGGATATCCATACCTCCGTCCCCGTCAATTGTGTAACCCCCCCACACATGTCATACACCGCCCCTGTATGCGTCTTGTTTGTCTTGTCTGTTTACCTACCCAACCTACCTCCCCAGCTGTACCGACTTCCTTCACCTGACATACCACTCCCCTTACATAGCTGCCCATTCCGCACACATGTCTACTGGACATGGAACCTATCAATTACAATTGGTTGTACAACAAGTATTATTGTTGTCCTGACACCTCTCTCAGGGGTGGAAGGTTTCAAATGTCACACCAAATTACATACATATGCACAGCTGTTGCTGATGAAGAAATGGGCAGCTATGGGCCTTACCTACATCCCTCCTGCACATCCCAAGCTTGTTTCCCTACTGTCTTACCCTCTTTGTGACCCCTTTTTCACCACTTTCCTGTCTCCCCATTTTCTTTTCTTTCAAAGAAAATAGCGGGTGTCTTGAAGAGTAAGCACGTTTAAGCAGTTGTAAGCGGGTGTGCGCGGAGCTAACCGCCAGTGCGCATGCGTGAGCTCCACGCAAACCAGCGCTAGCCCAGTTACAACTGCTTAAAAGTGCCTTAGTCACTTGATTGACAGGTCCTGTACTCAGCTCAAAAGCAAAATAAAATCCCACTGTGAGTCCAGAACCCAGGACCTTGGAAACAGTAGTCTGCATGACTTAACACTAAGCCATGACTCTTATGCAAGAACATTGTGCTAAAATAAATATATCATGTAATGGTAGGAATAAATGTAAAGGGAATATAGATGTGTAGTACACAAAGCATGCCATTTAGAATTACTATCAAAACTAGTGGATTTCCATAATAGTAGTGTGCGAACAGAAACAGCCATGCTAGTTGGAAGCTAGTAGGTAATAATGTCACTATAGCACCTTGCAAGACACACACATGCTCACAGCAGGATAAGCACTGCCCATACCCCACAACCTCTTACAGGAACACATCTGGACCAAGTAATAAAATATGTGGAGCAAAGGCCCAAAACCAGGGACACATTACAAATAATGTTACAACAAACGCAGACAGTTCAGAAAGTAACAGGGTCTGCACTTTGTGGGATGTTTGGAAGGGTATGCAGTCTGAAACTTGAATGTTTGTCACCATATTCTGACTTGAGCCCAGAGTGACTTGCCAGAAAAAGGTGTGCATGAGATATTGACCAAAATATGAGGCAGAAATGTGGACAACCTGCAAATACCTGTACACATGACGGGTCTGACACCACCATATTTGAATAGTTAAGAGACTAGACATAGCAACAGTGAATGACTTACAGGGATGCCCCACAGACCCCATGTGAAATGTACAAACAGTAGGCAGAAAGGTGCAACACATGCAATGGTAACTATGGAGTCCTGAAAGTATTCACCACTTGCATGGCAGAAAAAGTGTAATAATACATATGCTCATGCTAACCCACAGTCACAACTGCAGCATACCAGACATTTTAATGGGTGTACCCCACTGATATGTACCATTCCATGAGGCACATAACAGATGAACCTGAAAGTCTCTGGGGCCTGCTCAGCAGCATACTCAAATACCCTAATAGATGTCAAGGCCCACACCATGGCCAGACCACACTGCATGTTGTAACACCCTAGCAGATATAGCAAGCATTCCAAGGTGTGAATGTACATGGAAAATAGGAAAGCTACAGCAGCACACTACAGTCAAGACACCTAGCAGGCATACAAGTAGTGACTGTAAAGGGCAACTATTGAAGCCTTAGCAACAAAGTGCAAGCAAAAGTGAAAGGAAAGCACACACACACACACACACACATTAACAGTAGTAGTAGTTGTAGGTGTCAGTGTACATACACAGTTAGTACAGGAAACTGGAGAAATGAATGGAGGAATGTTAATCTACAACACACCTGGAAATATGAGAGAGATACCAACCTTTACACTCACAGAACATTGTCCACAGCATAACAGCATGGTCCCTGCCCTTAAAATCTGAAAGGGCTACGCCTATCTCACATACCTTTTATAGCACTGTTCTGAAATCACAGTGAGAACTGCAATCAGTACACAACTGGCTGCATGCAATTAGCAAATGCTGGCTAACAATTGGTGCAGAGGCCATCACATGGGCATATGCAGATACCTACAAAAGTATGCTGTACTCCATGTCCACACATGCAATACTTTCATTGCACCCTGAGAAGGACGTGAGAGACAGACAGAGAGAGAGAGAGAGACAGAGACAGAGACAGAGAAAACTGCAATTAAGCAGACAGAAACAAATTGTTCAGCAACAGCTACCTGAAAGCTGACAACTGGGAAGTGGAGCAGCAGGACAGAGAACCAGACAGCAACACAAGCAGCTGTGACAAACACAGGTAATGAAGAGTAATACTATAAAGGTCTACATACTGTGAACCCTCCATATGTGTCATTGGTCTGTATCCATATGTATACGAAGATGTGTAAAGGGCAGGGGACATACAGCAACTATCAGTGAAGGCTGTACATACATTTGTATGTGAGAGCATCTATGTGCACATATCAATGTTGTTTGATTGTAGGTTGTAGTGCCATGTACAAAGTAGGTTTCACAGTTATGTATGTTTAGCAGTATGTTAGTGTGTGTATGCAGTATGGTAGACAAATATGTTGATATACCTGTCTAACATATGGATACGTATGTATGTCAACATATGTATGTGTATATATATATATATATATATATATATATATATATATATATATATATATATATATGATATGCATATATGTATACATACATAGAGAGAGAGATGTAGGAATACATAGACAGATGTAGATAGAATATTGTACAAACATATCTATGTAATGCACACATACAGATATAGATATATGTAGATACACATACATAGACAGACTGATCTGACTACCTACAGGTATGACTGTATATGACGACCTGCAACACAGCCTGTCCCACCCCCTCTGTCACTCACACCCCCTCTGTGCCCCCCCTCCACATCTATAGCAATATATGTACATCAGTATATATATGTGTATATGTATACGGACACACACACATATATATATATATATATATATATATATATATATATATATATATACATATAGATATATCTATATACATATATATATATATATATATATATATATATATAGAGAGAGAGAGAGAGAGAGAGATGTATATAAATTCTGAGTGAGGCACATGTGTACAGATGTATTGCAACAGGTGCCTGGTGACAAAGGCATGGAGTGAACACCAGTGTCAAAACCGGAGTACCATACCACATTCCAGATCACCTACACCAGTAACCACCAGATATGTGATTGGCTGCCCACCACTGCATGTGTCAGGGGTGAACAGGGTCATAAATGCGTACAATAGTGGCCCCAATGATATTCACAGTGGCACACTATCCCTGGAATACCTGCACATGTTATGTGTCAGCGGACATGGTGTGTCAGCTATGGACATTTAGGTCGGTGTACCCCTCCACACCACATAATGGATGCCATGGTATGGACCTCACATGACAGCTACAGATATGGAGAAGGACACAGTGACATGTACAACACTGTGACAATGCACTCAAACACATTACCAATGCACAGTGACTGACAACACCACAGAGTACACATATGCTACCCACATACAGGTTACCACTCCCGGATTTACATATGTAAGTCACACCCATGACAGATGTCCAACAACCATAGTAACACCTCACATCATCCACAACCTAAATGACTGCTGTGTGTCGTCCGTGCCACTGCAATAGAGTGCACATGTGGAGGTAAGAGTTCCTACCCACAGATAAGACATACCCTGCAATAAACCACACAGTGTTAAGAAGCAAGACTCCCCATGAGTACATGTCACACATACCCCTGCTGAATGTTAGTCAGATAGGTAATATGCCATATGAGTCACCATGTGTAACTGTGTGACAGCAGCAGGTACCATCACACCACATGTGTCACAATGGTCAGGGTAGCAGAACAGTACACTGCTGTAATCCCAGGGGCAATAGCATATTGTATAGTATTGTATTGTAATGTAATGTATTGTGTTGTATTGTATTGGTATGTTGAGGTGCCTCCTTCGTGGAGTGGAACCACTGCTGCTGTGCGCCAGTGTACAGGTACATATCCTGTAGTCAGGCTACTGTTACATAGCACTTCTATGTAGCATGCGACTGGGGATACCATCAGGTCCCATCCATGTTGTGTATTCTGCTGTCCTGAGGGTGTCTCTTACCTGGACATCTGTGATGACAGGGAGGTTACAGTCAGCTGGGATAACTATGCCTTATTTTGGGGGAGAGGGTGGGGTGACACCTGCACTGAACCTGTCTGCCACAATGTTGTCGATATCTGTGGTGTCAGTGAAATATTTGTTGTTGTGTACTACCTATGGGCATAGAGGATGGATCCTGACCAGGTTGCTAACATAACTGAAGAAGGCCTTCTGGTTATCTGTAGTGTCCCTCTTGATTTCCCTCTCAAAGTTGCCCATGTATTTTGTATGATGGAAAATAGATCCTTACTAGTGCTGCTCAGACATGCCCTCCCTTTATGGAATTATGCTCTGTCTTGCAGTAGCTTCCATCTTCTGTAATACAATCTGTCTATGGCTGGGGTCCACCAGACAGGATGCTGTCCCTTTGTGGAGAGTGTCTTGGTCATATATGGTATTGCATGATCCATGCATTCTCGGAGATGTCTGTAGAAAGCAATTGTGTAGGGGTCAGCATTGTGGGTTGTATCTGCCAGTGGCCCAGTGGGCTGAAAGGATACCATGTCACAGTTACAAAGTGTAAAGTTTGTATCTGTAATGTTATGCACTATAGTCGTTTGTGCTGGTGGTGGAGGTGGGATATGTATATCCAGGGCAATCAGTGTGTGGTCAGCTCACAGTAGTTGATGATGTAGGTCATCCAGTACCTAGATACAAACCCCCAGAATGAGGAGGTGCTCTTGACCTGAATCAGTGTTCTGACTGCTGGGGTTTGGTAGTATGTCGTATGGAGTCTGCCATGTACTGTTGCACAGTTGCCGGCTGAGCACTGATACCTGGCCATCTACATGTGTATCCACCAATAGACAGACAGATGCTACATATGTGAGATATGTTGTATCATAGCAGTCGAGTAGCATGTGTAGTATGTGTGCCAAATTCTGCTGACATATATTGCTAATACCAGGTTATTTTCTTTCTCAGGTACATGGCCCACCCGCGGAATCCCACCTACTCCACAGCTGAGGATGAGGAGATACACCAGAGCCTGGTGTGGGATTATGCAATACTCTTTTCTTGCACCAGTCAGAATCAGCAGGAGAGGGCTGCACTGTGGCAAGACCTTGTCTGTCGGGTAAATGACATAGGCGCGCATAATAGGACATATGAGCAGATACGACATCACTGCAGTGATTTAATCAGACATGTCCGTCAGCGTGCATCGGATATCCACAGGCAACAGGTCGCCACAGGTGGTGGGGTGGCTACACATCCCCCACTCACCAGACTGGAGGGACTACTCATGAGTGTAGTGGCTCCAGTCCGCCAGCAACAACAACAGCAGCAGACATGCATTATGATGGAGGCTGGAGCCACACAGCAGCAAGACAGTGAACGTGCAGGTAATATGCCATATGTATAGTTGACTGTTGTGTACACTGGTAGTGAATGCATGTGTGAGGTGTGTCCTTGGTTTGTAGTTGTCACCATAGTATTTAATGTGCAAGTGTGATATCCTCAATATTAGCAGCTGACCTGTGAAAGGCGACTGTTGTACTACTGACCTGTATCATACTCAGTAACAATGGCACAGTTGTGCCCACTGACATTAGTTTCTTCACGTCTGCAGGTCCCTCTGGTATAACAGCAATGCAGCCTATCCATGCTGGTGAGTGTGTATTAACAATTCCTGTAATAGTGTTGATAGTAATAGTACTATTTGGCTCACTTAGTAGTGCTCTTTGTATGCATGTAGGTGTGTCTGTGTCTGTGTGTTGATATCACACATACTGAGTACTGTACAATTGTGTGAAACTGTGTGCATGTGTGCATGTGTGCATGTGTGCACCTGTGCATGTGTGCATGTGTGCATGTGTGCATGTGTGCATGTGTGCACATGTGCACGTGTGCATGTGTGCATGTGTGCACCTGTACATGTGTGCACCTGTGCACCTGTGCATGTGTGCATGTGTGCATGTGTGCACCTGTGCATGTGTGCATGTGTGCACGTGTGCACATGTGCATGTGTGCATGTGTGCATGTGTGCACCTGTACATGTGTGCACCTGTGCACCTGTGCATGTGTGCATGTGTGCATGTGTGCATGTGTGCACCTGTGCATGTGTGCATGGGTGCATGTGTGCAGGTGTGCATGTGTGCACCTGTGCATGTGTGCATGTGTGCACCTGTGCATGTGTGCATGTGTGCACGTGTGCACGTGTGCATGTGTGCATGTGTGCACCTGTGCATGTGTGCATGTGTGCACCTGTGCATGTGTGCAGGTGTGCATGTGTGCATGTGTGCATGTGTGCATTTGTGCACCTGTGCATGTGTGCATCACTGGTAATGTGTAGACATTGTAAACTGTGTTTCCTATTTCCCTCCCACAGGTTCTGTTGCTGCTCTGGTGTCATGTAGCAGGGAACCTGAGTCAGGTGCCATGGGTACTGATAATGATGACATCTGTGTAATGGCACAGGAAAGTATGCCAGGGTCCGCCATTGGTCAGCCGATTGACAGTACACAGCTGTCGACCCCATCAATGCGCACAGTTATCCTGCCAATACACCCTTTGTCACCAGTGTCCCTAGGTGATGGACAGCATACAGTGGGCATTGACCAGGGTAATGTGGTATCTGTGGCACATGGCTCCCCACACAGCAGCCATGGGCATGGCCCAGAGATGGTACCACACAGACATATGTCCAGGGGTTCTCATGGGAGCATCCTTGGGCGTACTGCCCCTGTCAGATGTGCCCAGAGAGGTCTTACAACCTCAGCTATGTTTCGGGCTGTCATGCAGGCAGAGTCACGTATGGAACGGTACACCAGACAGGGCCTGAGGCATCTGACAGCATGTCGCACAGCCATGACTGACAGTATGCGTGACATTGCGGCTGCCATCCGTGATTTCACCGATGTCATAGACAGATGTTGTGGGGACATATTAGACCGGTTCCACAACTACATGTCCATGAGCCAGGGCGATGGTGGGCGGTTGAGGTGTCGAAGTGGCCGTATGCCAGCAACAGCAGCAGCTGGCAGTCGTCGCGGACGACAACAGGGCCGTGGCCGCCCCTGTAGTGCCAGCAGCAGCCCCAGCAATGCTGGGTCTGTGCTGTCATCAGACCGCCCCAGGAGAACATGTGCACATGGCTCTGGCCAGGCCTGACAGGGATCTGTGTCCAGTCAACGAACACCTGCTTCTGATGACAGTACCCAGTCTGGGTTGGTACTGGATACGGTCCGTAGCACCCCTGCAAGGCACAGGTACCGTGTCCGTGGCCAGAGACACTGATCTGTATGACCTGGCAGGTACAGTCTGTGGCTGTCCACAAACACCAGTATATGGCAGCCATGAGGTGAAACTGTGTGCATTCATACACACATGCGAATTGACAACACCTAGGGCTACCGCATACATGCACACACTGCATCAACATTGCCCCACCTTCTACTGCTGTCCCTCACCAACACACATACACATACATGTCAATTGGCGGTATCGGTGGCTGACTCAGGCATACCAAGTTCACACCCTGTGCATATGATGAAACTGTGCCACTTCCTGCAATCTGTAACAACTGTGCAGGTACAGGTTAACATGTTGCTGATGCACAGGGTGACCACATAGATGTGTAGTAACAATATCATGTTGTTAACAGTACTGTGTGCTGAATTAATTGTGGGTATATCACAGCATGCCTGATGCAGTAAGTGTGTGATTGTCATGTCCTGTTGTCTACACCCATGGTAAGTACCATAGTGTATCATCTGCACATGTTGGCATACTGGTGGTAATGATGTCAACAGAAGGCTACATACATAGGTAGCACGGGGGATAGGGTAATGAATGTAGTAATACACAATGATGGACATGTAAATTGCAAGTGGCATGTTGCCCACACTAGACTCTGCAATGCAGATGTTTGAGGATGTTGATATGTGTGCAGTACTACGACTGGTACAGGACACACAGGAGCACCCTAGCACTGCATGCTCACATCTCATACCATGCTAGACAGCCCCAACACACATAACTAACTGTCACAGGAGGGAGAGTCCCCATATATGTCAGGGATACTGTGGTGGCAGGCCAGGGAGCATACATCCTACTAAGTATGGAACCACTGAGTGAAGGCTCAGTGTCTGTTATTTGACATGTGTATTACTGCAGGTATGAGCACATGGGTTTCTATCCAGTTATTGTACATCCTGACAGTACATGGTCTGTACACATGTGTGCACTGAGACTGGACCCTAGCCATCTGACTCGTGTATTTCCATGTACATGTGCATAGTGCCTGCATATTTGCAGTGTTACCTACTGGAACTGGTACAGCTTGTTTGTTGTACAATGGACTACATGCAGCCCTGTTTACTGTAGCTTTGTTTGCATGCATGTTTGCTTGCAATTACCCTGGAATACTGATCACACCTGCAATGCATAGTTATAGAGCTTCTGTGGACTCCTAGTGCCATCTGCATAGCCTACTATATGTATGTCCATGTCCCACTTGACAGGATGTCACTGTTTGTCCTGTTCACATGTACATTGCCTGTGACACAGTGCATATGACTTACCTGGCATGTGTCCACGTGAGCAGTCATATATGCTACTGCTAACTAATCACAGGCACTACACCTTCACATATTCATCTTCTGTTGAACTACCTGCTTTGCTAGGGACGGCCTGCACCTGTCACCCTGGGCTTTCAGATATTGGCAAAGGCTCTTGCTACCCCCATAGTGCCTATGTTAGGCAGGGCTCAAATGACAAACCCACCTTCATAGGTATCACAAGGGATAAGAAACTAAGAGCAATGCTACCCAACGCCAGAAGTCTAAACCTCCAGATGCATGCACCCAAAACACTCCTTGGCATGGAGAACATCGATATCTGTGCAGTAACAGATGCCTGGTTCAGGGCTACTGAGAGCACACCAGCACTACCAGGTTTAACCCGGTTGGTTTCTTTGAAACAGTCACCAAGGCCATTGACGAGGGGAAGGTGGTTCACACAGCCTACCTGGACCTTGCAAAAGCCTTCACAACAATACCCCACTTGGGCATTCTAGAGAAGCTCACCAGCTTAAATATAAGCCCCTATGTCACTAGATGGATTGCACAGTGGCTCAAGGACAGAACCCACATGGTTAGCATTGCTGGAGCCATGCCAGACTCCAAACCAATTACGAGTTGTGTCCCACAAGGCTCAGTCCTGGGACCTTTCTTGTTTGGTATATATTTATTGGAGGTACAGGCCAACACGGACAGACTGTGGCTGACCAAATATGCAGATGACTGCAAACTGGCCACCATAATCGACTCTCCAGCTGACACAAGCATCTTCCAAAGGGGCATCATAGAAACAGACAACTTGTGCCAGAGCCATGGCCTTCAGCTGAACAGTGTTTAGAAAGGGGAATGTGCATCCTGTAGTCTGTTCACCTAGTTGCCAAAAGGGACATTGTCCTCACACACACTAACCCCCCTCAGCCAAAAACACACACTTGCCAATTGCAGGGTTCAAACCCCTATCTGACTATGTTATGACACTCGAGACGGACACATTAGCAGAGTGTGCTATTCGCATTACTGGGAAGTTTCCCTTCTCTTGCCGTACTTATAGGGTGTTGACATCATCAGTGTTTAGAAAGGGGAATGTGCATCCTATAGTGTGTACTCCTAGTTGCCAAAAGGGACATTTCCCTCACACACACACTCAAACACACACACTTGCCATTCACAAGATTCAAACCCCTACCTAACTACGTTATGGCACTTGAGGTGGACGCATTAGCGGAGTGCACTATTTGCATTACTGGGAGGTTTCCCTTCTCCTGCTCTACTTATAGAGTGCTGACATCATCAGTGTTTAGAAAGGGGAATGTGCATCCTGTAGTCTGTTCTCCTAGTTGCCAAAAGGGACATTTCCTCACACACACTAACCCCCCTCAGACAAACACACACACTTGCCATTTGCAGGATTCAAACCCCTACCTAACTATGTTATGACACTTGAGACGGACGCATTAGCAGAGCACGCTATTCGCATTACTGGGAGGTTTCCTTTCTCCTGCTATACTTATAGAGTGCTGACATCATCAGTGTTTAGAAAGGGGAATGTGCATCCTGTAGTCTGTTCTCCTAGTTGCCAAAAGGGAAGTTTCCCTCACACACACTAACCCCCCTCAGATAAACACATACACTTGCCATTTACAGGATTCAAACCCCTATCTAACTATGTTATGACACTTGAGATGGACGCATTAGCAGAGCGCGCTATTCGCATTACTGGGAGGTTTCCTTCTCCTGCTATACTTATAGAGTGCTGACATCATCAGTGTTTAGAAAGGGGAATGTGCATCCTGTAGTCTGTTCTCCTAGTTGCCAAAAGGGAAATTTCCCTCACACACACTAACCCCCCTCAGATAAACACATACACTTGCCATTTACAGGATTCAAACCCCTATCTAACTATGTTATGACACTTGAGATGGACACATTAGCGGAGCACGCTATTCACATTACTGGGAAGTTTTTTTTCTCCTGCTGTACTTATAGGGTGCTGACATCATCGGTGTTTAGAAAGGGGAATGTGCATCCTGTGGGGGGGCAGACACCAAGCACACTCTGGCTAAGCTGTCATTCCCTAGGGCAAACAGCCTAGTGTTGACCTCTACACCCATATGTTTAATTGTCAAATGCACATTATTTGTTGCTGATAGACTGTTTGCACATCTTTATTGCCATAGCATTCCCTGTTTGTATGAACAACTTGTGCATCTGTGGAAGATGTTTGCATATGGGAGGGATCCACTATATCACGTATGTCTCTGTAGTCATTTAACTGTGTGCACTGGGCAGACTGCTGTAATGTGGTTGGTTCCTGGAATAGCACATAAAAATACCAGATATGTGTGTCCAACTGCTAAACTGAGATTTGGCCTAAGTGTGTGAGCATGCCCAGTTCAGCCTTCCCATGGCATGTTGTCTGACATATGTCTCATTTATCAAAGTGTGTGAGCATGCCCAGTGTGAGCATTCCATATGTTGGACTCTGCAGCCCACCACATTTGTGGATGAGTGTGAACTTCAACAAATATCACCCGTTTATGGTTGTGTGTCATGTTGTGTAGTTACTGTACAACTGTTTTGTGTGTGAACACAACAGGATTATACTGTGCCTGCAGTGTTTGCATGGGATACTTTGCATACAGTTGTCAACATCCTTTCACACTGACCTAACACTGTAGTACTGTATAGTGTACTGGTAGTACTTTGACTGTGGTGGACAATATCCTGGGCTTTAGTGCTATCACTGCTTTACATTTTGATAGTGGGCACAACAGCCTGGTTAGGGGCCAGTTGTGTACATCTGACCATGTTGTATTCTGTTCAGATATGAACTACTTAAACCAGGCTTGTCCAACATTGGTAGTGTATTCCACAACATAGGTGTACATTTGCAAACACTAGCGATGTGCCCTAGTCCATGTCTAATGCTAGTTGGAGAGTGTGTTTGTCCTTCAACACACATTGTAAGTAGAGTTTGCCATGACATATGTCATGGTTAGTATACTGTGCCTCTGTCTACCTGTGACATGACAGTGATACCCAGGATAAAGCTAACATCTCCCATCCACTCATCAAGATTCCTATTGAGGAAGATTGATAAGTGACTCTATGGGTAGCCTGTACTGGGGTTCACTCATGGGTGGGGTGGCTTCTGTGTTATGGATCACGCAGTACAGCTTGTCCTATGTAAGTCAGTGCTGGGGTTCAGGTCTCTCATGTGCATAGCTCACTGCCATTCAGATTGTACAAGGTGCAGCATGTTTATTGATACCAGCAACACAGGCAACACATGGCATCTGTGCAAGCTCTTTGATACTCCTGGTGAGGTACTGTTGGGGACTTTACGGTTGATGGAGGTGTCTGCTGAGGTACATCCCACAGGGGCTATTGTAGTCAATTGTACCACTGATGAAGGATGACTGCAGAGCCACAATGACCTCCCCTTATCTAGATCTGACAACCTTCATGATTAGGTGGGTATATGGTATGTTATTGTAAACACTACAGCACATGTTTATCCAATGCAGGATATCTATCACCTTGTGTCCCCAGGTCTCTCATTACATGTTAACTACATAATGGGTTAACACCTATGTGGTAATTGGTGGGCACTTACTGTATATCCACGGGCATAGACTATACACGTTTCTGCAATTAGCTTGCTGACATGGCTATGGCACCAGTTGTCTGTTTCTATGTGGCCCTTTTGTGGGATGCTTGTGTCAGCTGGTGGATCATATGTGACGAGCAGTTTGTAGTCCTCTGCAAACATGTTCAGACACAGTCCTTCCATGTTTGACTGTACCTATGGGACATATATACCAGACGAGGGAGATCCCAGGACAAAGCCTTGTGGGATGCCAGTTATATCTGGTTTGTAGTCTGACATGGCTGCAGCATGTCTGACCATGTCTGTTCTGTCCTTGGTCTGGTTTGCAACCCCTCTACTGACATGTGGGTTTATATTTAAGCTGGTGAGCTTATCTATAATGAACACGTAGGGAATTGTATAGAAGCCTTTGCAAGGTCCAGCTACGCTGTGTGGACCACATTGCCCTCATCAATGACCTTAATGACTGTTTCAATTGAGTCAAACATGTTTAGGGGCAGGATCTGCACTTGAGAAAGCCACACTGGGTAGGGTCCAGTGTCAGTAGGTCCCCAATATCTTTATGTCTGTGGTACATGCTGATCCTTTCCATAGCTGTGCAGACCGAGCTTCTCAGGATTCTGGGGTAGTAGTTTTTAGTATCCATTCAGGCAACACCTTTGTTGAGAAGGACCACTGTTGTTGTACACTGCTCTTTGGGTACATATTCTGTGGTAAGGCTGACATTGAGCAGTAGTGTGGTTTGGCATTCCATTCATCTTGGAGTCCATGTTGCACTAAGCCCAGGACACCATCTCATACCATTGCTGCTGTGTGTTTTGCTTTGTAGATGTTGGCTGTTACCTCAGCATCTGCAATGTCAGGGAGCCAGCAGTCTGCTGGGATAGATATTCTGCATTTGGGGGGGGGGGTTTGCATTGCATCTGTCAGGATGTATGTTGGCAATATGTGTGTGTGTTTGTGATATTTGTGTGATTCAGGGCATATCTGTGAATTCCCAACATGGTTCCTACCATCAGTTGTGAAAGCCTTGGGATTATCCTTAGTGTCCTGTACAATTTGTATCTTCATAGGTTCATAGGTTCATACTAGGCTATCCACCCTAGGGCATTTGTTAGCCTAGCCAGAGTGTGTGTGGCTTTTGCCACCCCTTGCTATGTGAATATTATGGCCATTTATGATTTGCTTTGCTGTGCCTCTGTCTGGACATGACACAGTGAAGACCCCAGTGTAACTCTACAATCATCCATCCACTTGGCAAGATTCCTGTTGAAGAGTGTCAGTGAGGGGCTCTGCCTAACATGGAGTGGGATTCTGGTCCAGGGTTTGGGGAGCCTCTGGATTATGTATCTGTCCCACCAGCACATCCTATTTCATTATTTGTTGAGGTTGACATCTCTCACTCTCACAGCTCCAATGGATTTGAGTTTTCTGGGGTGGAGCATGTCCATTACTCCTGTGTTGGGCATGGCCTTCTACAACAGGCATGCAATGCCTCTGTGTAGGCAGTATGTGACTGCATTCAGCTGGGGTGTCTATAGCCAGGCAGCATATGACATATATTTGAGACCCTTTATCCTCTTGGTGAGGTACCTTTGAGGTCTTTCTAACTGCTGCAGGTGTCAGGTAAGGTACATCCCATATGAGGCATTGTACTAGATTATGGGTGTGATTAGAGAACAGTATAGGGGCACAATGACCTCTGTTGAGGTAGATGTGAATCCTTTCCTGATACGGCGTCAAATGTAGACAGTCTTCCTAGCCACATTGGCAATGTGGGTGTCACATAACAGGTTACTGTCCACTTGTGTCTCTAGGTCCCTGGTTACTCCTTCCATACATAATGGTTTACCACCTATGTGGTAATTTGTGGTACCTTGTTTGGTATTTGGTGGGACATTCATACTGTCCAGTGTCTTCAGGACGGCTGGGTGGGGTTCCTGTGTGTGAGAGTGTGGTCTGTAGCATGCTACAGACTGTACAGCAGTCTTGCCTACAGTTAGTTGCACATGGGTGGACTCCAATGCCTTGTGCATTGTCAGTTACCTGGATGTATGGGTGTCTGTGCTGACTATGGATACTCACCCTCCTTTTATGTTTTGTTCCAGGTTTTGGGGCCATGACACATGATACGTGGTATAACCTGGTAGTGCTGGTGTGCTGTCAGGAGGCTTGCAGCAGGTTTCTGTCACTGCACAGACATCGATGTTCTCCATACTGGGGATGGCCTTGGGAGCATGCATATTGGGGTTTACACATCTGGCATTGGTCAGCATTTCCCTTATGTTTCTTCCCACTTATGTTTTCTAGGGTGGTGGGTTAGTCTTTTCAGCCTTGCCTACAAAAGGCTCTATGGAGGTGGCAAAGGCCTTATCCAATATTCAGATGCCCAGGGGTAACAGATGCAGGCCATCCCAAGAACAGCTGCGTGGCTTGTCAAGCATGACATCCCAAGCAGACAGACATTGGATCCCCTTGGAATGACACCAGTAAGTGTGCCACTTGCTATGACTGATCATTCCGTGTTTGTACTGTGGCATTATTCTTGGTAAGGGTAGGATGCTGCAAACGGTGAGTGTCATACCGGCCTGGACTACATAATCAGAGAGCTCATCTATGTCTCTTTTCATGTAGTCTAGGGAGGTACATCTCAGGTCATTCACACCAGCATGGACTATGACTGCATCATATTTCTACTTGCTTTGGAGTGACCTGCATACTTCTGTTATGTGGCGTATTGTGGCAGCCTACAGGCAGCTTACTGTACCCTTTCCCTTGTTCAGTCTGGTGTGCGGGACAGCAGTGTGTCTGACTATGGAGTCACCTATTACAACTGTATCAGGCATGTTGTTTCTCCTTCTGGCCTGTGACTGTTTGGCACACCAGCTTTGTGTACTATGTGTTGCATGTGCTATGTTTGGAGGTTGTTTGATTGGGTGTCTGCTTTAGAGGCCTCTGTTGGTGTGCTGTGTTTGTAATTTGTGCCTCGGGAATGTTTTTCTGTGTTTATGTGTTTGGTTTGCAGTTGTGATAGGTCTATGTGGGACTGTGTTTGTGGTGTGTGTGGTTACCTTCTCCTCCTGACTAGTTTTGGGAGTACTGAGTTGAGGGAGCTCAGCCTCCAGTTTGGATAGATGGTTGCATCTCTCACATATATTTGTATTTCTTGGGTGGAGTTGGGGATTGTCTGTGTACTTGGGGCAGGTGTAACATTGCCTCAGGATTCACGGATTCAACTTGTTGTGGCTGGCCTTAGTGGATTGTATGTGTGGACAGATTTTATTGCCATACTACTGATCAGTGATTACTTCATTGTTTATGTTTGCTCTATCATGTAGTAGCTTCCTCATTCTCTTGCATGGTTTGGTTATGGCTGGTGTCCACCATGCCAGATTCCTGCGTATATGGCATTGTGTCTTGTTTTAATTTAGGATTGCATAATCCAAGCATTCCTGGCAGTGTTCATGGAATGGCTGTATTACAGGTTCCGAGGTGTGGCCCATATTTTGCACCTGCACAGGACCTTTAATGGATTCCACATCAGTTTGGAGGAGTGCAAATATTGCTTAACACATGTTTTCCACTGTGGTTTTCTGGCCAGGGACTGTGGTCAGGATTTGTATATCCAGTGTGATTACTCTATGGTCTGGTTTTACCAGTGAGCAATACACTTCTCATCTTGCCATCCAGTACCCATGTTGCTGATTATCACATCCAGTATGCTTACCCCTCTTGTGGGAGTGGTATGTTGTTCCTGGGCCTTTTGGTTTATGGATTCTATGAACTTTTGTTCTACACTGTTGGAGCTAGTATAATGCTCCCAGTCTATGTCTGGGTATTTTCAGTCACCCAATATAATGTGGTTTGGAGGACTTGATATATTCATGTATTCCAGCATAGGCCAGGTGCAGTTCCTGGTGTTGGGACAGTAGTCTGTAGAAGGCTATAAACTGGGGGGCAGTTTTAGCCACTGTTACCTGACCATGGCTAGTCCATGCTGCTTTTTGTTGTGGTACCAACATGGGGGTGTGGTTATCCTTGACAATTCTTCTTAGTCACCCTCCTTTTGTAGCTTGTTCCAAGTTTTGAGGCTGTACAGCACAGTATGAGGTGTAACCTGGTAGTGTTAGGGTGCTGTTGTGAGCCTTGGCTCAGTTTTCTGTTACAGTGCAGATATCAACATTCTCCATACTGGGTGAGTTTAGACTGCATGCATCTTGCTGTTTCGACTTATCCCTTATCTTATTCTTATCCCTTCTGATACCTATGGAGATAGGTTTGTGTTTTGAGCCTTACCTATTCAGGGCACACTGTGGGTGACAACAGCCTTTGCCAGTATCCATATGGCCTGCACTGATAGGTGCACGCCAGTCCTAGCAGGTGGTGCATCATGTCATGCTCAGCATGTCATCCCAGACTGGCACACATTGGATCCCCTTTGACTAACTGCGATACTTCAGTCAATTATTGCACTTGATCATCTCATTGTCATGTTGTGGCATGATGCTTGGTGAGGGTAGGATGTTATTCAGGGTCCTCAGGTGTGCATATAGTACATGGTGTTACATTACTTAACACATAGCATTCATGCCTCAGGTGGTGCTGCAGGGCTGCCTCTGTCGGATGCGCATATTACACTTCCCTGTACATGTTTGAGAGCAGGTTGTGTCATGTTAGGCATCCCTGTTACTATATGAGTGAGTCAGAGAGGGGTATCATTCCCAGGGTTCCTACTGAGCCAGTGTATGTGCTATGCGTTGCCTCTTTGCCAAGGCCAGGGCATACTGGGCATGCCTCCTTCTGCCTACTGGGGCAGGCTCAGGTTGTTCCTCCTTCGAGTCACGCTCTGCCTGTGATGGCCTTGGCAATGGTGGGGGGCTGTTTGGCCCGGCCCTATGCTGATCCTGCTGCAGCTGTCTTTGCAAGATCATATTATGTAGCATAGCACATACCATGACAATTTGGGTACATGTAGTTGGTGTGTACTGCAAGGCTCCACCAGATGTGTCCAGACACTGGAACCGTGACTTGAGCAGCCCAAACACACGCTCTATTACATTACATGTTTGTGCGTGTGCTCATTATGGCGTCCCTGTTCAGGTATGTGTGCGTTTCTGATGGGTGTCATCAGCCACGGCTCCAGTGCTTAACCTGCATCCCCCACTAGGTGTCCATGCGGGATGTCCCCATTGGCAAATGTCTGGTACAGCTGCGTCAAATGCCAGATGTGGGAATCATGGTAGCTCCCAGGACAGCCAGCACACACATTCATTATTATGCCCTGGGCATCACACATGACCTGGCAGTTGATGGAGGGGAAGCCCTTGCGGTTGATGTATGCCCTACCCTGCTCACTGGCTGGTGCTTTGATGCGTATGTGCGTGCAGTCTATTGCACCCACTACCTCAGGGTATTCCGCTATTTGCTGGAAGAGATGCATATTGCTGGCCAATACCTCACGGGCATTGAGGAAATATACATGAGCACTGACATGTGCTGACATGGCATCCAGGAACTGGTGCAGTACCCTGGAGGCTGATGCCTGTGATATCCCCATCATATCACCAGTTGGTCTCTGGAAGGTACCTGTTGCTAGTATTCTTAGGCCAACACATACCTTGGTTTCCACTGGGATGGGTTCCCCTCTGTTGGTTCTGTGTGTGAGGCGTGGCCTGCACAGCTCCACTATTTGCTGCAGGAGGTCTCTGTCCACTCTATAGCGCTCTACTATCTCCAGCTCATGTAACCCGTGGTAGGTGACCCTGGGCCTGTACACTCTTCTCCGTCTCCTCACTGTGGGTTGTCTGGCACCATCTGCATTGTCACCACCCTCAGCAAGTCGCCTATGTCTCATTATGACAGCTATGGCAGCCCCTAACATTTCTGCTCTGAGTTCAGCTTTTTCAGTTTTCACTTCTGATAGCTTAACTCCTGTCTTGCAGTGTCTCTTGAGAGAAACATCCTGCACTGCTGTTTGCAGAGTTTTAAGTGCTGGGCTGGGCTACTATTCTGCCTGTGTAATTGCCTGCATCTAATTGTTTTCATCTACTAGCTCCAGCAGTATTCCCTGCTAACTTCCTACTAAATCTGTTGCTTCCTTTTTCCTTTCTGTTTCCTCAGGGTGGAGCCGTGTGTAAACCAGCAGAAACACGCTCACAGTGGCTTACACGCGCGCACACATACTTACACGGTTCAGAATCTGCTTATTCAGATTAAAACGCATGCACGCCCGTGCAAACAGTGTTAAACATCTCCCAACACACTCCCACATGCTCAGTCTGCCTTACACACGCGCGCACTGCCTTACACGCACGCACACTGCCTTACTCGTGCTTCGTGGCGTGCACACGTGCGCATACACATCCAGCAAGAAACTTTGGTGTAGGCAACAGTGTACACCTTCCATTTCTTGACTTTCTCATGCTTAGTTATTGGCACACCTCTTTCCATGATATCTGTCTGACATCTGTCATGTAACTCTAACCTCCAATGAACTGCATTTCTTTCTACCATTCCCTCCTGTGATGTCACCTATCTCCTACTCTGTTCCTCCACCTTCTGTAACTCTTACACTACTCAGACTGTGCTTATTTGCTATGTGACAGTGGAATTCAGTATCCTTACACTCATTTGCATCAGATTGCCTACTAATGCTTAGTTACATGTCTTAGACTCAGCTTCCCCCCTTAGCAACCACTACACGGTGGCCATGTTGGTTTTGGTCTGCTGGTCCCTGCATTGACATTCCATGTATTGCATAAAACCCACATTTGTGGGTTTAAAACCTTCATTTTTATGTTTTATACAGCACAGCCCGTTTGCTCAGGGCTGCGCTGGGTTTAAACATCGGCAATCGCCGAAAAAAAATTATATTTTTAATATATTTGCATCAGGTTACCTTGCCAATGGCCACATATTTGGCCATTGGCATGCTGCCTGACACAAATTCACCCTTTATTTGGAGCTGACATGGCTCCATTGCAGTTTTTGCAGAAACGTACTCAGTTGTCAACTGAGTACATTTCTGCAGCTAAAACGGCTCTTACACGGGCTATTCTGGGCTTCCTGGATCGCTAATCATCCTCATTTGCATGCTATTCGGCTGCAAGTGAGGTGATTAGCTTATCCACGCCCACTCCGTGTAAGAGCCGTTTTAGCTTGTCTCTTACACGGACTTTGGGCTGTTCCTGGATCGCAAAGGCTGCATGGAGTCTTACACTACTCTTAGACTCCGTGCAAGCCTTCGTGAATCTGGCCTAGGATGTTTACTTGCTAAATACCCCTTCCCCATAAACCGGTGTGATATTCGACATAGTGCTGCCCTACTTCAAGCTCTGTGAATCCCAGATATGTTAAAGTATACTAAACTTAAAGTTACACTAAAAATTACACATTAATAATTGCTAAAGCTTCCTGAAAGCATTTCATTTAGTACCAAAAAAGAAAAAGTTAAGATAAGTCTTCAAAATTCCATAGGAATCTTTTCCACCAACATTCAGAAATATTTTTAACATAGATTGCTTTCATCTAGAAGAATTTCTTCAGGTTTGTCTGCCAAGTGGGAAAAGCAACTAAAAATTAAAAACTAAATAAAAATACATACCGCTACATTTTGTTGGGCTAAAAACAATATATATATTGTTTAAGAACATGTAGTACAGAAGAAAATTCCTAAATAAAAAAAAATCCTAAATAAAAAAACTATCAATCTCTTGAGAATATGTATATGTACACAAGTCTATTCAACTCAAAATCTATTAAAGAATTTTTCAATTTTAAAATAAAATACACTCAGAAATCTATATGCAAAAACTATCAATCATGCTTACAGCATTGATATTTGCTCAAGTCTGCAAACCCTAGAAAAAAGTGTAAACAGGACCCTATTTAAAATATATGAATGCTAAAATATTGGAGCCAATATAAATGCAGTATATCTGCTCCTAATACTCAAAATGTGTCTAGTTAAGCTCAAATACTGTGCATTAAAAGGTTACAACCAAAAAAGGCTAAACTATCATGAAAATCATGCATGTGGTATATAGAATCTAGCTCTGCTGTTTGTTAAACCAAAAAAAAAAAACATTCACAAAGTTAATAGTTAATAAATAGATAATAATTACAAATAAATAAATAAATAAAAGTTCACACTTACATTATAATAAACAAATTGGTAACTTTCTTAGATCTTGTATACTTTTCATTGAGCAATAGTAGCTTAGTCCAGGCTTTCTAAGAAATTTCAGCCTTAGTTGCCACATATATTCTTGTTTTTCTAAAGAATTTGGGATATCTCCTTCAAGTTCAGGAAATTTAAACCCAGAGTGAGTTTTCTAGAGTTGGAGGTGTCTTAGCCAGGGCATTGTTTTTACATTTAGACCAGATCATGGATAGGTGACCTGAAAACCTTTATTTCAGTTTACTGATAGCCTTTCCCACATAAAATGCATTGCATCCATTGCAACTAGCCATGTAAACAAACTTGTATAGAGTTGCAGTCTCAGCCTGGATTAGTCTTAATAATTTTCTTTAAATATGGGCAGTGAATAGATTCTCCCTCCTGCATGCAAAATGAACAATTTGTTTCACATTTTTTCATGTTCCTTTCCTATGGTTTAGGTTTTCCTTCTACAAAGCTCCTAATATTTCTAGCCTTCATATATACAAAAGTTGGGACTTCACCCAAAATGTCTACAAGATAAGGGCTTTCTGTTATTATGGCCCAGTTCTCCCTGATAATATTCTTGATACAATGAAAATCCATAGTATATGTCAGTATGCAGCTGTCTTTTTATTTATTGCCCACAAATTTCCTAAAAAAATTTCCAATTATTCCAATTAGTCTGGGTGCATTAGTATTTTTAAGCTCGATGGTTGGTTCAAAAATGTTTCTTAAGATTTGATTCTTGTACCCCCTTGCTACAAAATCCTTTTCTAAATCATTAAGGTTTGTCAAAAAAGGTTCCATCTTTGTGTTTATTCTAGCTAACCTATATCCCTGGGGCTTAACCACGTTATATTTTGTCTTGGTGAGATGCAGACCTTTACTGCAGGGAAAGAGGTTCACTCTTTTTGGTTTTCGGTAAAGATCAGTGGAAATTCAGCTGTTGTTAATGTCCTTGGAAATTAGCATGTGTAAGAATGTGGCTGAGCTGGAGCTGTGGAAGGAGGTGAAATGCAGGAAGGCAGTACTTAGATTGAGGTACCTGATAAACTCTTCTAGCTGTAAAGTGTCACCTTTCCATTCAATAAAAATATTGTCAATGAAATAAAAATAACAAGATGTGCTGCATGAAATTTCTGTTGGTGAACACAAAACCTCCTCCCACTTGCCCAGGGCTACATTGGCTAGGCTGGGACCCATTGCCACCCCCATAGCTATTCCATTCTTTTTCTTGTAATGTTTTCTGTTGAAAGTAAAGAAGTTAAAATCTAGTACCAGATTAATGAGCTTACTTAACTTCTCTAGCTGTGCTTGTGTACCATTATGGTGTCTTTTAAAAGAAACCATGGCTGCTTTTATGCAGTAACTATGAGGAAGTACAGTATATAATGACTGTATATGTATTGTTAGCAAGATGCTGTCAGCTTCAACAAAAATGTTTCTTATTCTTCTCAAATAGTTCATGCAATCTTTTATATATGATCTGTTTTTCTCTGCTAGGATTTTCAGTAAATAATCTTGGCATATGACTGTTGCTTCCATAAGGGATCCCCCACTTGGCACCACTGGCCTGTATGGTGGGTTATCTTTATTTTATGAGGTTTTGGTATTGCAAAAAAACATAGGCAAATGGGGGCAGGGGTCAATATATAATGGTACTGATTCTCTGTAATCATACCTTTTTCATATAATGCCAAATGGTTGGTTTTTCAGTCAATGTATGCCCTCTTTATTCTATCAAAATGATAATTCTCATACACATTCATGTCATTCAGCATGTCATCTATTTTCAGATTGTAATTTTTAGTATCAGTCACTAATATTTCCCCCCTCTCCTGTCAGCAGCTAAGGCCGAACTGTTTTTGGACTAAGCTATTATTGCTCACTGAAAAATATACTAGAGCTAAGAAAGTTGCCCCATTGTTTGCAACACTGAATGTGTGAACTTTATTTATTTATTTGCAATTATTAACAATTTCATTAACTATTAACTTTTTTTTCTTTTTTTTCTTTTGGTTTAACAAATAGACCTAGATTCCATATAGCACATGCAGGATTTTCATGACAGTTTATTCTTTTTAGGTTGTAACATTTTAATGCAGTGTTTGAGCTGAACTAGACACATTTTGAATATTAGGGGTATAAATACTATGCTTATATTGGCTCCAGTATTACAACAGTTCACAAAATGTAAACTGGGTCCTGTTTACACAATTGTTTTCTAGGTTTGAAGACATGAGCAAATATCACATGACATGAACATGAGCAATGGTTTCTGAGTAGAGATTTCTGAGTGTATTTTATTTTAACATTGTAAAATTATTTAATAGATTTTGAGATGAATATACTTATGTATAATATAGATATTCTGAAGAGTGTTTGGGTTTTTATTTAGGATTGTGATGTCTCTCCTCTGGGCCAGTGATCAAGGATCATCAATCTTCACCACTGACACTGGTGGGGAATATTCACTGAGAAAAAAATAAACACACACAGTATTTTCAGATGCTGCTCTCTGCACCAAGTATATTTTCCCTTAAGAGCACAAAGGGAATCCACACTCCATTCCTGCAGGTGAGCTTTCTCTCCAGGCCCCAAATAAGACTCCCCCCTGACATAGCTATAGAGTTAAGTCCTTAGCTGGGTGCTTCAAGCCAAGTTCTCCACCACCTTCTCTGTGAAATCAGTGCTCTCAGTGTCCCTGTTCAAAGTAGCTGACATCTAAACTCTCCTTGAGATTTGATTTTCACACATGTACACACACACACACACACACACACACACACACACACACTCACACACACACACACACACACACACACACACACACACACACACACACACACACACACACACACACATATACCTGGAAAGGATGGCACAGCTTACTGGCTTTGCCACCCCCACCCAGACTGTAAGGTAAATACACTGCCACCAGAACACCCAAAGTTAGCTACTCTAAGGCTCTTACTAGGGTACTCAGTATTAAAATTAATACTTTTACAAATGGTAGTGGTAACCAAGCAGCAAGACTTTCAGAAATGTGGAGCCACAGTTCTACTAAATAAATGCAAATGCTCTCAAAGGTTATATATTTTCTAAAAGACCAGCCACAATGAAAGTTATAGATATATGTATTACTAAATAATAAAATAGAAAACAAGGAAATGCTGGATATCTATTTACCATAAACAATTGAGTCTCAATTCACAGGAAATATAAAAAAACAACACAGATGGAAAGACTCAGACAGACACAAAAAGACAATATTTAGCTAATCTCACTATATTTTCTAATTGACTGAATAATTACTGTTTCCTAGTTACTTATTAAAGCAAGGCAAAATAAAGGTGGATGAGTGTCTTTGGCTACAGAATTACATCACATCAGGTCACCTGACGATGTGGTTCCCACATTCCCCCTCACTAGCAACTGAGCCAGGATTTGGCACAGATGTGTCACAATGCACACATAGCATTTAGGCTTGATACAGCATCTGGAAGCTATAAAACAATTCCAAGTCTTCCATCCTTCCTGCAGAAAGGCTTTTCACAGTCATTGCATCTCTGGCTACATTCAGACTTGTGAGATAAAATCTTCATGGTCTAAACTGAGTCATTTCAGGCTATTTTTCTTAAGGTTAGCTAGGCTCAGTTTAACCCCTTCACTCCCAGTGTTCTCTGTTAAAATATAACATTTAATCAGTTACAACAGTACAGTATGACATACATATATGTTTCTTTTTGTCCAGCAGGATCCACTGTTGATACATTTTTAATACAAGCAACTTTATAAATTAGTTTGATATTCCAGTAACACATAATTCTTTACAAAATTACAGCTAGCTAGTCTGACATCTGATACAAGTGCACTGCCCTTCTCCCCCTAGCATAGCTGACACTACTTCACATCATATCAAGGATTTTTTTTTTATTTAGGATTTGTTTTTTGTACTACATGTTCTTAAACAGCATGTATTGTTTTTAGTGCAACAACACGTAGTGGCATTTATTGCTATTTAATTTTTAATTTTTATTTGCTTTTCCCACTTGATACACAAACCTGAAGAAGTTCCTATAGACGAAAGTGATCTATGTTAAAAATCTTTCTGAATGTTGGTAGAAAAGATTCCAATAGAATTTTGAAGACTTATGTTAACTTTTTCTTTTTTATGGTACTACAATGAAATGCTTTCAGGAAGCTTTAGCAATTATTAACGTGTAAGTTTAGTTTAATTTAACATATCTGGGATTCACAGAGCTTGAAGTAGGGCAGCACTGCGTCTAATATTGCACTGGTTTATGGAGGAAGGAACATTTAGCAAGTAAACATACTAAGTGTCTTTTTACAACACAGCTACCCCCATTAAGCCACTCCCATGCTTTTAAACATGTTTTGAAACAGGTATATAAATGGAATGGTATCTTTTTACACTTTATTCTGTTTTTTTAACTTCTATATGGATTGCTTGTTTGTGTGCTTTTAATAAAGAAGATTCAACTTGAACCAGCTTGTGCTCCCCAACTTTTGTTAGTGGATTTATAAAAGTTTTAAAGAAAGTATTTCTACCACCTGTTATTAGTTTGGATATTCACAGTATTGTTTTTATTAGGAGGCTGAACTCTAGGGAATCTTAGATCTTCCACACAGAGAAGCTTCCTCATTATTTGTTTTTGGACACAGTATATTGACATAATGGATTTGTGTGACTTTGAGGGACACCACGGAAACTGTTTCATACACACACACACACACACACACACACACACACACACACACACACACACACACACACTATTCAGGATAGGTAATCTTAAAAAATGCCCATGTTAACTGTATGGGTTATATTTGGAGAGATGGATATATTTTTATTTTAAATTTAGTAGGTATGAGTAGGGTAAGGACAGCAATAATTGCTTGTTTCTGGGAGAAAGACAAGGGCAACAATAAGAGCCTGTCCCTAGGTACACTTTACATGTAAAGAGCTAGCAGCAGTGCCTGCTAAAATACTTAAAGTACTAAAAATAAAATCAGTACTCAAACACTGTACAACACCAACAGCAATGGCACATGAAGACTTATTTGCTTTTTGTGTATTTACTGACACTTGTTTACTGGGAAAGTCCAACTGGGTAGGTGCCCATTTTCAGCAGAGGCCTAGATAGAAAAACTCCATAGTATTACAAAATTATTTTATGGAAATAATTTTACAATCTTTAAATTAATACAAAAAAAAATCTACAGTTTAAATAATTATACACAATTAAATATAATGTAAAAACAATTGATTAAGAATAGATACAATTTATATGACAATGATTTAATATTTAGCCTGTTTTTAGAAAATTAAAGGTAAGTTAGTATTATATAAATAGGAATTGCAATACAAAGTGAGAGAAAAACAGAGCTATGGCATACTGAGAAAAAGAGTCTGGGAACAGAAACAGACCAAAGTAAGGAAGCGAGTGAATAAGGGAAAGTAAGAAGGTATAAGGTATGAATAGGTACTTGTTCATATTTAAAGATATAGTTTATTCTTGAGTTTAGCAAGAACAGAGACACATTTTGTGTAGCAAGTCTTTCAGAATGGTTTTAAAGGACTGGAGGGAGGGTACTGACCTGATGGATACAGGTAAAGGAGTTCTTGTCCTTAGCAATATGATATGAGTACAGAATACAGACTATGCCCAGCCACGTTCATAGGTTTATGGACAGAAAGGAGTGTTTGGTCATTGGGTCATAATGACTGATTGGAAACCCAGTTGTGTAGAATGGTATGTAGTGCTGGCCAAGCAGATGTATGGTGGATAATGTTATACTCAGTGAGGAGATGTGTATATGCTAGCTGATGGGCATTGCTCATCAATTTAGTCATTTAGCTGTATACAATGGTGGTTCTGAAAACGGTATTTGCTGCAGATTTAGCCATTTTATTATAGCATTATTCAAGTTTTGACTTTTGTTATGCCTGGAGATTAGTAAGGATGAGACTGCCATAAAGTAGTGAGGGTAGGAGGCAAATAGTGGCAAGGGTAGTTTTAGTTATGTTGGTGAGAACATTTTTGGAGCTGTAAAGCATTCCCTGTTTTTGGTGAGTTTTTTAAATGCAATTTTGTATATGCAGGTCAAACTTAAGATTATCCTCTAGTATCATTCATATAATTTGATATGAGATGTGATTTCAGTGGTTGTATTATTAAGGAGAAGATTTTAAATTTAGTTTTTTCACGAGAGAGGGCTTTGGGGAAGGAAGAAGCAGTTTCTTTTTTTTTTTTTTTTTGCTTGAATGTGAATTGTGAATTATAAAGCTATGTTTCTTTGCCTGTTAAATCTTCCTGAATAACTTGTTTGGAGCTGTGCCAGGTAGTATGATAAAGAGGCCTGTTATGTGGATATCTGGAGACTGTTGGTGAGAAAGATAAACAGGAGGAGACCTAGGACTGAGCCTTGTGGTACACCAGTGTCGACTGGGAGGTATAGAGAAAGGGAGAAGTATCATTTTACTGACCAATACCAATTGGACTAGTATCTTTTGAACCATAGAAATTGCTATTTTCAGAACTTGCTCTCATGGGAGGTTGGGAAACTATGGTAGTTTTCAAATGAGCCATTAGCATCCCTGGAGCCATGGGCAATGTAGGCTGCCTGAATCACCCTTTTTATAATCTGTCACTGACTGTGTGGCTGGGATAGGAATTTTTGTCCAGCCACACACTGAGCAGGAACACAACCATATGTTCATTAGGTATTGTTTTAATTGATACTTAAAAGATTTAACCTAAGGAAATTGTGTGAGGGGAAAGGGGATGGAGCTCCAGATTTTAGAGACGTAGGATGAATAGAGAGGGTTGCCAGCATAGTTGTTTGATTTAGTTATTAGGAGTAGTGAAGGAGACATGCTTGGTGAGTGGTGATGAAGGATGTGACTTATGCTAGAGCATTTTTCAGATTTGTGAATAAAATTATGTGTGGTAAATTGTTGAGATAGAATTGGGGAATGAGTCAGTTCTAGCCAGTGCAGCTGTTTTAGTGCTACACAAAATCAAGATTTGTAAGTTACATTACCAGCAAATTTCTTTAATTTGCTAAAAGAGACTGGTTACCTGAAGATTATTGAGAAGAGGGCCTGCATAGAGGAGTGTATGCAATGTATTTTCTAGCATAATTTTGTTTGTTAAGTTTTAACTGGTATAGGGTGACATTTTGACAACTTCTTTTTTTATTAAATCTTTTAAATGGTAGTGATATTTCAAGCTGATATCAATGACTACACCTAGTAGCTTAGTGTAGGTTACTAATTAAAATTGTATGTTGTTTGTGGGAGTTAGAGTAAAGAGGGATTTCTGGGTCGACAGTTGTTTTGGGATCAATAGGTTGAGCTTGAATTTTTGGGGGGATAGAAAAAATCAGGAATCAGATACTTATGTTTTGGCAGAGTAAGGGAACTATCTGTTAGCTGGTTTAGTGTATCAATTTTTTTTTTACCAGCGCAGATCAGAATGGAGTCATCTGCATATTGAATAAGTTTTATATGTCTGCTTGCTGAGTGGTGATCATTCATAAATATGTTGAATTACAGAGGACCTAGAACAGAGCCCTTGTGGAAACTCCTACTGCTATGTCATCTGCAAGACAGGTAGCTCTCAAACCAAGTGAATATAGGTGTATCTATACCTAGGGAGGACAGTTTTCATAGCAGCTTTGTGTGTAAAATGCTATCAAAAGCCTTCAGAAGATCAAGGATGACTGTGGAGAATCGGGTTCCATGATTTTTATTTTGAGTTAGAGTGGTTATGAAGTTAAGGAGTGCGGTAATAGTGCGTGACAGGAGCGCTATAATAGTGAGTCTGATATGGGCTGTGACAGGAGCGCTATAATAGTGAGTCTGATATGGGCTGTGATAGGAGTGCTATAATAGTGAGTCTGATATGGGCTGTGATAGGAATGCTATAATAGTGAGTCTGATATGGGCTGTGATAGGAGCGCTATAATAGTGAGTCTGATATGGGTTGTGATAGGAGTACTATAGTAGTGGGTCTGATATGGGCTGTGATAGGAGCGCTATAATAGTGAGTCTGATATGGGCTGTGATAGGAGCGCTATAATAGTGAGTCTGATATGGAGGGGAATGATGTTCTAGGACTTGGAAATAAAACTGGAGTAAAGAAAATTACTGACTGTGTTTTGGGTCTTCTGAACCTTCAGGAGATGTTTACTGCTGGATTGGGGGGACAGGTTCAGTCATATTTTCAGAGGAGTCTGCATAGGGCAGGACACTTATGACTAAAATAAAATACTAATTTGTGAGAGACAAGAACTTAGAAGAATATGAGGTAATGTGACAACTCCAGCCAGTGAAGGTGATTAAGAGCTATGCAGTGTATTGTAGCCTTGTTCAGAGGCTTCGTTTCCATGACCTGTGGTTGAATAAAGACTGGGGAGACAATAAGAAGACCGGGTAACAGATTGACTTATGCAAATGCCTGCCTGGTACTGTTTGTAAGGAAATGTTTTGCTCTTATTTCTAATGGGCTTTTGAATGCTTGCTGAAAATGTAAGCCATATTTTAAGTTATCTTCAATAGTAACACTTATTGCTGTTTTGTTTGAGGTGGCAAAATATAAAATGAATTTACAGTTAGATTTTGGAGTAAACATCAATAATTTTGTTTTTTAGGAAGTTTATCATAAGGTCGGAAGTTATATAGGTGGGATTAGTATACAGCCTTGGGGAACCCTGATAAAGGCTGGCAGAAAAGTGGAATGTAATGAATTCCATTTTACAGCTTGTGATCTATCCGTTAGACAGCTGAAAAACAGAAAAGAGTGGAGAATGAAAGGTTTAGATTAGATAACTAAGAAGTAATTTGCCATGGGAAACTGTATGGAAAGCTTTAGGCAAGTCTATGAATAGTGTAGAAGAGATGTAGGATGTTTCTGTTCTGGCTGATGGTGTTAACAAAGTTAAGAAGGATAATGATAGTTCTTTGATATGGGCAGAAACCATACTGGATGAAGGAGAGAAGTTATTGTCTAAGACAAGTTTAATTACTTGAGAATGAATATGTTTTCCAAGACTTTTGAGAGGAGTTGATACTATGGCTATGAGCCTGAGGTTTGAGAGGTCTTATGAATTTCTTCCTTTGTACAGTGGAATGATATATGACTTTTTCTACAGGAAAGAAACATATGATGCTCAAATGGATCTGTTGACAAGTACAAAGATGGGCAAGTTTTTTAAGTGTTCTAATGAGTAAGTTGTTTCTATCTAGTGTGGTGGGTTTTAGTTTACAGAGGTTTTTGATGATGGAGGTGGATACCTGGCTCAATGAAAAAGAAGTGGTGGCTGTATTAGATTGGGCGAATTCAGTTTGTGGGGAGCTAGAATTTGAATTGGGCAGAGAAGGTATAGTATTGTTGAAGTGTGAGTTGAATACTGAGGTGCTGGTTTCTGCGGGAGTGTAGGGAAAGGGATGGGTTGTTGTGTCTTACCTAGCTGTAGGAGTTGTTTAATAGAGACCTGGAACATGTTAGCATTGTTATGGTGTTTACCTTGTAGTAACTGTAGTAATTTGTTTTGTCAGGCATAATACTTTTTTGGTGATGTAGGTCGTGCAGGCTTTTGAACTGTTACCATATTTTCTAGGCTTTGTCCTGATTACTCATAAGTTTCCTAGTTTCATGTGTTAGCCAGTGGACAGAAATGTGTTGTATTCTCTTTTTGTGTATGGGGGGGGCTAGACTGTTCAGTATACTAAGGAAAACTGTATTACACAGAGTATTCCAATTAGCTTATTTTAGGGCATCTATGAAGGTATCTCTGTTGAAGGAAACTAGATTACTAGATTTTAAGAAGTACCACTGCCTGAATTTTCTAGAGTTGCACCTTATTGCAAAGGTAGGAATATGATCACTGAGACTGTTAGGCAAGGTACCTAAGACTGAAACTTTGTTAGAAAAAGAGGAGACTATCCAGTCAAGGGTGGCTGGTTTGTTGTTGGGTTTATTGTATTTGGTTAGGGAGTGATGAGTTTTACAAAACTATAAAAATCAGCTGATGCTTGGGGGAGTTAGTGGTCACAGGCAGCCAATCAGTGCTTGTATCATACAGAATGTGAGTCTCATATGGAATGTTTTTATTTATTCAGGAGGAAATATGTTACTGTGAGTGGGGTTTATTGCCAGAAAGGATGTACAAAGCAATTTCATAAAGGTTTTTATGTTTATTGAGTTCGAGGAGGGAGATAAGTATTTCAGCATTTCCAAAGATTGGAATGTCATGTGGGTATTGAGAAAGTTGAAGAGTACTGGAGATTGCTACAGCTATACCACTCTCTTTTTTAGTTTTCTGTCTCACTGGACATTGCTGTAGCCTGGAGGAATGAAATCATCATCATCATGACTATATGGTTTTAACCATAGTTCAGAGATATCCAGGATATTTAAAGAGTGCATAACTAAAAAATCTTGATGTTCTGTGACTTTGTTGGTAATGCTTTTGATATTAATATGGAGAACTTTTAGAGATGGTTAAACTACAGCTATACTGCGTTAATTAAATGAAGCTGGTGGACAGGAATAAGTGTTGTTACAGAGATGTGTGGATAGACCTAGAGTGGCATGGACATCTCCACAAACCTAGATTGAGATGAATCTGAGGTTTTTATGGAGATAACTGCTTGAACATTAACTTGATTTTATAGTGGTATTGGAGTTTAGAGGTTATGAGTTTTATATGGAATGATTTAATTAGGTGAATATAGGATGTATTATAAAGGCTAGATGAGGTGGTTGGGAAGTAAACAGAGGAATCAGATGGTGGATGATAAAAATTAGAGGTCACTAAAGATATGTGGTAAGATATGATATGTGTGTGTGCGTGGTAAAAAGATGACAATGAATCTGTGCAGAATTAGATGAGGATGGAGACTGTCATACATAGCAATGATTGGCTAGTTAAAATGAGATGTCCTAAATGAAAGGTGAGGGGAAATGTTAAGAATGGTATATGGTAAGAGAAAAGCAGGACTACTAAACTGAAATTGTGTTTATGGGAAAAGAGATAGGTATATGGAGGAGAGAAGAGAGAGGAGAGAGGTAAGGAGAGATTAACATGGCTTGGTGGGAGGAGCTGAAAAAAGGGTAACTTAAAGGAGAGAGAGAGATAGAGAGTGTTCTAATTTTGGGGTGAGTATTAGTTTGAGTCCTGTTATTAGTGGTATGGGAGGAGATATAGTTCCTAAGATAGATTCATGAAATTATGGGCTGATCTGGCTTGTGGATGTCAAAAACTATTGACAGAAGCAGTTTAGGAGTGCATGCATTCAAGGTGTGGTTTAATATCTATATGTGTGGATAAGGAGAGGGTGGGTGAGAAATGGGGAGATGGTAGAGGAGCAGGCCACAACTCCTCATCAGATGTCCATGCCACTCTAGGTCTATCCTTGCCAAGAAAACAAACAATGATAAAAGTTTAAGGTGTTAAGTATCAAGGGAAAATGGTAGGGACTGCTCAAAGGGAAAGTATTTGGATTTTCAAATGTATTTAAACTGGTTATGTGTGCTGGCATGCAGCTCTTTACACTTCTGTTAGCAATACCTAGCAAGATTTTTAAGACTGCTTTGAAAAAATTTCAGATGTGGTGTGGATGTTAAAATATCAGTTAGGAGAGAGCCAAGGCTAACAAAACTCTATGTAGTATAGTTCTGGGGGGGTTAGCCTCCAACAGATTCACTAAATGTCTAAGATAGTAACATACTTATGATAATTATAACAAACTTAAAATAATTGCCACGATACATAATTTATCAAATTTCATTGAAATATATGAATCCTCAAGAGGTGTGATCTTACATATGCAAGCAAAACTTGAACTATGTTGTAATGTTCCTGTCCTGTAAATTTTAATTTCAACAGAATTCAGTTAAGTAAACTGTGCAACAGTATTGAAACACCAGTGTTTCACATAGTGGTTGTGCATCTCTCTCTGCACTTGCTTTTGATCAGAAGTGGTTATCTATAATTAGTGATTCTTGTGTTACTGGAATACCATGGAGTGTTTACAATGGAAATGTAGTCCTTTAGCATTTAAGGTTATTATTTGATGTTGGTAGCCTTTCTTCTCTAGCACTATATTCAAGTATTGGTGCTCTGCAATTACTAGAGTAGTTGTAACAAAAGTCTAAACAAATCCGTCAGTTTCTTCTAGATGTTGTCTTAGAATTATAGTTAACCCAAATAACAACCAAGAAAGTTAAAAAGAAGGTTAACCCTCTTGGCAAAAGTAGTGAAGAGATGCAAAACAAGTGCAAAATTAACTAATGAGCAATTTTGCTGCATTAAGCTATTGTCGTATTGAAAATTTCTCTAAGTTGAACAGTTAATAAAAAAAAAATTTACAAATAACTTTAACACTCTCAAACCTGTCTGATACAGGACCATGTAAGCTGGCTGCATACATAACATGTGAAATGCTAAAAAAACTTGTTTGATAATTGTCAAAACTTTAAGTTTTATGTCATTTCATTTAATCCAGTAACCATCATATTGCAACACTTTTGGCTAAATTTATTTTCTGCACATTTTTTATTGCAGTCCTTGATGGATACCTGGCATTCATTCATTTGTCAGAATGACATATAATTCCAGCTTTATGATGCATTAATTGTACATTTTCAGCCAAATTTCAACCCAGTCAGAGAAGTTATTCACATATTATTTAATCATACTGTTTGAATCTATCAGTTTTGGTCTGCTAGGACTATTGCCTTTATGTTATGTCTCTTACTCTTTTGGCTTTCCCTGTTGTATGTTACTTGTACCTGATAAAGGGACTATCACTGTTTTATGTCTGTCTTCAGGCTTTTCCATTGTCACTGACCTCGTATTTTACCTTTTACTTCCCTTGTTTGTGAGATATTATTTAGTATTTTTACCTCACAAAGAACATAGTGCCTATGTGCTACACAGTTTATCATAAATCATTTACAACTGCATTATTGAAATTTAAGTTAGTACACAAAGTAGGCCAGTTATGGACATTCAAAACAAATTGAAAGGTTGACAAAAGCATTCTTTTTTCTCTGTTAGCTAAAATGAAAGACAGAAAAAAAATCATCTGTTACAGACTAGAATATGTGGTGGTCAACTATTATAGTTCTTATTACTTGCTGATATAAATGGGTATATAATGTGTTTATAAAAATGGAATTTACAAGTTAGAATATAAGATTACTGTATTTGTATAAGAAAGCAAGATTATAGACACACACACACACACACACACACACACACACACACACACACACACACACACACACACACACACACACAAAGAAATGCTTACATGCACAGCTTGTCATGGAGGCATCACTACCCATTGTCATCACACTTTGCTATAGTCAGCTCACATTCAGATAACAATAGCGCAATGCTATGTATTTCACAACAATTATAGTTCTATGCCCATTGAGTTATAATTTATAAGTAAAGGAATATGGGTGGGAAGTCTCCACATTCATGGATGTAGAGATAAAGACTTTGAATGGCTCGGTTGTATTGGTTTCTAGGCATAATCAGATTTTGAGTACAGATACATTTCTGAGTTTATCAATCAAAAAAGGAAACTTTCTAACTAAGGTTTTGTGATGAGCTGTGATTCGATGAAATAGATGGTCACCATATGTTGTGATCACTGCATCGGTGGCAATGGTGTTAGTGTTCATGACTCTTTACATTGACCATATAACTCAGATATATATATATATATATATATATATATATATATATATATATATATATATATATATATATATATATATATATATGTGTGTATGTATAT